>NC_137772.1:10857683-11022683 GCF_963455305.1 Plecotus auritus | reverse complement strand
TACAGGCCTGTCTGAAGCCCAGGAAGGAATCTGGGGAGAGGCCCAATAAGGAAGTTTGCTTTCATTCCTGGGCCTCAGTGGGCAGCTCGGAGATCCCTATTCAGAGACAAGGATAAGAAACAGACTTCGAGGGCACTGAAACTTCGACTGGATGATTCCCCAAGACAGCTTCCAAAACCACCCAAGAACTACCAGAAAGTTATTAAAGAGCTGGGTTTCTTGACTTACTTATTGGGCCATCAAGAAAAGAGTTATTGAGAGAGAGAGAGAGAGAAATGTTCATTCCGTGGCCAATCAAGGCAGAAAAAAATCCAGGAGCAAATAATAAAGTGTCAACCTCCAAAGATGAAATTATTCTGAATCCCTGGGGCTTGAGGAAAATGAAAGGGCATATAAAATTATAGGGCAGCCAAATGTCTGTCCCAAACACTGGACACAGGGGCATCCCTTACTGTGCCCAGGCTCTTCCTACTTATCTAAGATGTATATATTAACTTCTATACTTATTATTTGCTGCAAATGATATTTGCTTCATATAAACCCTTATGGAATGATTATATTCACTTAAGAATGATAGAGAAAAGCTGGCTAAAAACTAAAAAGTATGTATCTATAAAGATTAAATTTCACAGGAACATGGGAGAGGTATTTTGCTTATAAAATAAGGGCCTACATTGTAAACATTAAATAAATAAAATAATATATTACATGTAATAAATATAAAATAATGTATCATTTACATCAATCAGATGAAAAAGATTTTGTAAGCTAACAGCATGTGCAGTCAGCTATACTGTTTTTTTAAGCTACTGCCAATTACCTATGGTTATGAAGAGTGAAGGCCTGCATCAGTCTTCTGTCACATAACTACATTTTTCAGAGATCCATTCACTTTCATTCAGCCTCATTCATCCACTCATGGATGCATCCACTCAATAAAACTAACTCTGGGTCTTTCGTTTGCCAGCCACTGAAGGAATAGTTAGGAATCTCTGCCCTCAAGGAGATTATAGTTCATTAAGAAAGGCAGAGAAGTAAAACAAGCACTATCATTTTTAAAAGATCAGGTTGTGTTGTGTGTTTTTTTCATAGGGAGCACTGGGCAGCTAAATAATGTAACAACTGATTTGAATTTTAAGACATGCAGTGTTAGCTGGAGGCATGCTGACTTTGAGGAATCGTGAGATGCCCAAGTAAGAACAAACATCTCATAGGCAATCTATATATATAAAAAGCCAGTGTCCGTGATGACCAGGATGACCAAATGACTGGTCATCCTGAGGTGCATTGAGCATCTCTCAGTCCCTCCCACCCCCCACCTCCCACCCCCGGTCCACAGGCTCCGATCGCAGGAAGGCAGGCGGCAGGCAGGTGGAACAGCGAGTGCAGTGAGCAGCAGCGAGCGGGTGGGCCAGGCTGCGAGCACTGCGGGCTACAGCATGCAATTTTGCACTCTGGGCCTCTAGTTTAATATATGTATCTACCCTCAAAAATAAGGTTTGGATTTAAGATTTAGATGTGTTTGCTTTCACGAGTAGCCGCTGATATATAGGTTGGAAAATTGGGAAAGTTTAGAGTGAGAAGAACATGGCACCATGAAGATAACCTCTCAAGGACCAAGACAGAAAGAATGGCTCCAAGAGGCTAAAAGGAACATCTGGAGAGGAAGAACAAAAGCGACAGAGCTCTGTGTCACAGGGCCCAAGAACAAAAGAAAAGGAGGGTAACGAAGATGAAAAATCATTCATAAGCCATTCATTGGGCTCATGAATCAGTGAGACAAGGGCAGTGCTGGGGAGCAGGTTAAGTGGAGTGATGGGGCAGGTATTGGGTTGTAACATGAAGTCGGGGAGAAAGAGTGAGGTGCGGCAGTGGAGAGATTTTGACTAAAACAGAATAACTCTTTCCAGAAGCTTGACCATGGAGTCAAGAAAAGATCGTGGCTAGAGGGGCTCAAGGGATCTAGCGAGGGGCTTGGCCCAAGGTGTCTATACAAAGGTCACAAATTCACAAGTACTACCCTCAGGTACACAAAAATAACGTGACTTCTTTATTTTTTAATAACTGGTCTTCCACTGGGCAATGTGCAATAAACTTAATTACTAGAGATGTTCTCATTCTCTTACAGGTTAACTGGTCTCTTTCGGTGAATCAATCCCTCCAGTAAATGCTCCTCCCCAATAACAACCTACATGAATGAGACCGTTGGGGATTTTATGTATGTGAGACAGCCTTTCAAATATCTTATAAAAGTTACCTTATTTAAACTGTCACAGCAACTCTATCTTTACTTCAGAAATGAGGGAAATGAGTAACTGGACTGAGGTCAGGCAGCTAATAAGTTAGTGTTGGAACCCACTATTCAAGCTTGGGCCGCCTTACATCAGCGCCTGCACTCTTAGCCACAACACTTGGCTGACACCAAGAAGTCCTCTGAGTCCCTCGGATCCTCCCTATATCGGACCATCTGATGATTCCATCTGCTCCCTAGACTGGTGGATGCTGAAGTGCAATGCCATCAAGCTGGTAAGCACTAGTAGGTTCTATGGTCCTAAGGAGGACCTTTGGACACTAAACTTCCTACATACTACGACTCTTTTATCCTATGCTTAATTTTGCTCAGACCTCTTTGTTCCTCTCCAAAGCATCTAAACATCTGAAAGTCTCACATGTCTCCTCCAGGCCCAGAAACAAGAAACTGCCCTAGGCACCTCCTTTTTAAGCACTAGGCACTATTTCTGTACGCTGAACGTGACCGCTATCTGCACCCTCCCCATAATACCTCCCATTATCGCCCTGTGTCTTCCTTTCATTTTACTGCTTCATCCCTCGGGTCAAAAGGGGAAATATTTCTCATTGCACTCTGTCTCTGATTCTGAGTTCCAGCTATATTTTGCATGTAATAATCAACCACATTTTTATGTTAATGAAAGCTAAAAAAAATTGAAATAGCATTTCCTTTCCATCAAAGTCTGGCTTCCAAAATGATTGTCTGACTGCACACCCAGGAAACAGCTGTGTGACTAAGGCTGAGCAGTGTCTCGTCCTATGGGGCAATGTGCCTCATGGCCCAGCAGCAGAGGTGGGAGGCTGGAAGGGAACCAATGTTAAAGGGGAAATTAAAGTTCATTGGTTTAATATCTTCAAAATATGACCACCAGATCTGCACCTGAAAACCTTCCTGAGGGTTATAAGTAAGTGCACATAAGCTCTCCTCACTCCCCTCCCCCGAGGCTGTTCTTCCTTTTAGCCTGAAAATTGAGTCCTGTATTGGGGCACAGATTTGCCTTCTATACTTTTATTATAGCCCTTTTTAATTTTTGCAGCCAGAGTGGGAGAGACTCCAGCTTGTCAACATTTTACATCTTGAGGAAAAAGATTATTGTAACAGGGTTCTTTTATTTAGGAACATATCTGAGTTAGAAGCCTACTTTAATGAGTCGTACACAAATGAGAAATTTAATACGACACAAGCAAATATTTTCATTATATAAAGGAGACATATTTTCCTTACAGGAGTTCAGCTTACAGATTTAGAGAGTAATAAAAGAACTACTAGCATTATTTACATCAGGAACACAGATATTCCCGCTTTAAAAGGTGGCATTCATAATTATTATCAGCCTGACTTCCCTATCTGCTTTAATGAATGCTTGCATGAGTTATATGTATCTGTGTGCAGCAAGCCATCAACCAACATATCTCATTGCTGGTTCTTTTAATGTAAGTCAGAAAATCATCCACAAGCTCATACAAATTAACAAGTGAAGCAATAAAACTCTAATAGATTAGCATATAAGAAACATGATCAGACATTTTATACAAAAGAAAAAAGAACTAATAAATATACAGGGAAGTAGCATTGTTCATAATGAAGAAGGCAAACAAAAAGACCACTGATGTACTATTAGTAATCATTAAATTAAGAAAAACTGTGATAAAACCCAATTAGAAAGTGGACTGAAAGTGGCATACCTATATATTGTCGGTAGCATTATAAATCAATATAACAGCTTTAGAAAACAATTTGGAAATAATCTTTGAGACCATGTTATACTCATACACTTGAGCCAAGTAATTCCAAACCTGGAACTTTATCTTAATGAAATTATCCAAAGTAAGGAAAACAATTTGGCTACTACAATAATAATTTGGAGTTGGCAAACTTTTTCCGTAAAGGGCCAGATAACAAATATTTTAGGCTTTGTGAGCCATATGGTTCCTACTCAACACTAATGCAAAAGCAGTAATAGATTATATGTAAATGAGTATGTGGCTGTGTTCCAATGAAACTTTATTTACAAAAGTATGTAGTGGACAGGATTTGGCCCATGGACCAAACTCAGCTTTGGCCATTGCTTATTAATAGCAAATAAGTGGGAAAAATTCAACAATGATCTCAACAATTAGAACATAGTTTCATAAAATATGATAATCAACTCAATGGTTTATTGTGTAGCCATTAAGATAAAAACAATTATAAAAATTATAGCAGCATGGGAAATGTTAAAAACAATTATAAAAATTGTAGCAGCATGGGATACGAAATTATATATACAGCAAGATTATAAGCATAAAATTCTATCAGCAGAAAGACAAAGGCTGAAAGGGCACACATAAAATATGCAAATAATTGTTTGCCATTTTCATCATTAGTATTAAAAAATACTCAAGAGGTAACATAAACCTTAAAACACTCATAGTGACACTGCATCTGTCCCTTGGTTAGAAAATCACGGAGGAGGCTTTGGGTATTTCGGTAGTTCTAGGATGATCATGCATAGTTTCACAACCATAAATGAATTCCTAATCCATCATCTCACAAGCAAATGAACTACATTGGCCACAGATAATAAGATGCAAAATTTGCATTATTTAAACATAACCACATGCAAGTCATGAAACCTACTCAAAGGGCCTATCAAGCTACTGGGAGAATAACAACACTGTCATCACAGTGGATGGTGGCTCACATATTTTAGATATAGTCCTTGTTGAAGCATACCAGAGGCCTTTCCTAAACCAAATTCCATATTTACCAGCACTTGAGCATGGCTTAAAGTCATAGTCAGAAAATCCTTATACTGCCATATACTACTTAATGCTACTTACTTTGTTTATGCTGTCTCCTTCATTCCACGGACCTCACTGTACAAAGATGTTGGGAAATTTTAATATAATTCTTAATTTATTATAACACATTAAAATCATATGTAACCACTCTATATCCTGATGGATAAAAGCATGGATCTGGATCCAGACTGCTGGATTCAAATTTTAACTCTGACTTACTAGATATATGAACTTAGGGAAATGTATTAATTTCCCTATGTGTTAGTTTCCTCATTTGTAAATGGGAATAATCAGCAAATCCTACCTCCTAGGGTTTTCCTAAATATTAAATAAATCATTGTGTGTAAGTTGCTTAGAATATGGTTGCGTACACTCGGTAATATTGAGGATGCAGTATTTGTGAATGCTCTGTAATAATCGATTATTATCCTGAGGAACAATAGCCTACTAATATTTTATTTCAAATCACTGTTGCTTATAAAATGTTATCTCTCTAGTCTATTACGTTATTTTCTCCTCAGGCAGCATATAAAAATTAGTCCAACTTCCTAAGCACACAATGGTTTAGCCCCACATCTCACATAGCTATGGCACTGTAAGTAGAGTGGAAAAAACATCAGATTTACTCTGATAATAATCTTAACTTCACTGTTCCTTCACAAACACTGTTTACTATATAAAAGCAACATAGACAATCAGTCTCCAAGAAATGTTGCCAAGGTAAAAAAAAAAATCATCTTGGATGTTCATTGAGCTACATGGGAGACAGCAGGTCCTCCCGAGATCGTATCTAGGAAGCAGGTGGAAAATGGTCTTGGGATTTGGGCTCTCAGACAAAAACAAGGATCCAACAAAGCAACACAATGAATGTTGTATTTTTATTGTAAGTCACAATCAGCATTCATATGATTTTCATTAGCGGCTGTTGACATCCTACTTTTCTAAAGTGTTACAGATTGAGCAAATTCTTAAGGTATCAATCTTACTCTGAAGACAATTTAAGAGAGTTCTGAAAAGTCCATAACATATGTAAGTGGATAATCGCATGTTTTATTTGAGGCCATTTGCCATAGTAAATATATTTATATTTGTCCTATTTGTGCTAACTTCTTTTTTGGCAAATATTCTGAGAATACCTCTTAATTGGCCCAAGAACCAAAAAGATGTGAAATGGGGTGTGGTTTACCATCACAAGTCACAAAGCACTAAGGATAGCCCAGTTATGGAATTCCTACGTCAAGCTTAACTAAAAAGGAAGAGTTCGATCTAAGTGAAAAGTTCCGTCACCATTTCGGTCAGATGAGGAAAAGAAGGAATTTTAGCACAAATTCGTCCACTGAACGGGGTGTAACAATAGATCTTTAGGTATTAAAGATGGTCATTTTACTAGAAGGAAAGAAGTTATTGGACAAGACATCAAAGAATTCTTCCAGGAAATGTAAAATTACTATTTTTTAAATTCCAAAATCTATTTGTCATTTCAGTTCAATTCAACAAAATTCACCATTGTCTGAGATATGTAAATGTATAACTTATTTTGCTATAGTCTAAGTCTTCAGATTTTGTTCCACATAAGACAGGTTGAACATAATGTATTGATAAATAATTAAATATATTAAAAATAATATTTGTTACCATATTGTTTTCTAAATTAAGAAGTTATTACATGTTGCATGATATACTCTGGCCATCTCTTTTGAATTAATTGGCATTGCAAGCACTCAACTCTAGAGAATTTGCAAAAGAATCTATCAAATAATATGAAGAGACAGAGCAGGCGTGCAGCTACATCTTATAAAACATACAATTTTCACCTCTGTAGGTCATAATTTCAGTATTTGCAACATTTTGAGTTCAGACACCACAGGCAGTAATAACTGGCTTAAATGCCTTCATGGTACAGCTGTTTGCAACAATACCTCCATTCATAACTCTCAGAACGTAAGATGACAGCTACAAGTGCCTCGAATGAATATATGCTCCTCGTTACATTGTCCCACAGGTTAACTCCCAGGGTGCTCTGAGCTCCGCACAGCAGTGACTATAAATGAAAGCATTGCACCCAAAGTTATTACACAAGGCCATGGGCAATGACAAACATCCATGTGTTTTGTCAGCGAGGAATCTATATTTGAATTACACTGTGAAATCATTCTTTGTGCTATGGTGTATTTGTTCATATTAGCATAAAACCTTCAAAATATCTTATCTGATTGTTGTTTACACTATAGGGAAAAGGGAGAGAGGACCTCTCTCCTTTCTACCTCGCAGCTATGCTGATCTTCACTCATATCATAGGCAGACTTTTTCTGTTGCATGTGTCAGACAAGCTGACGTCACTCAGCCCTAGAGGCACATTTGCCCTGCTTAGCGATCACCGAGGAATTAGATGTCCCCCGCCCAGCAAAGCCCTCTATCAATCTTAGAAAAGACACTTATTTATCTTTCTTGAGTTACATGCACATTCCTGAATCAATCCTTAGCACTCCGATAATGAGGCTTAGTCACATGCTTACTCAGGAAGTGGGGACAGGCTGTTCTGATTGACATTGCCACCTGGACCACTAAGAGTGGGGAGGAGTAGAGGAAGATGGGAAATGATGCTGAGCAGACAAAAGCTCCAGTTTCCACCAAGCCCTGTAGACTTTCTCCCTTCCTGATGAAGCAACAGGCCCTGGAGAACAGATTTCCACACTGTGGGAAAGATCACCCCACTGAAGAGGATGAATGTTAAGGGTTTTTTTTATAACTTTTCATTTGTGAAAACCTTTAAACCAATCATTCAGCACTGACAGACCATTTGCACCTGAACCAACACATGAGTGATCGTTTGTATTACCGTATTTCCAGTGGGGATAGTGATATTTGACATTTTCTGAAAATTCTTAAATTGTGTGACTAACATAAAGTCATGATCTGGGAGAATATAATACTTAAATAGAAAATAAATCAGGTGAATCTTGATATTTTATACTCAAAATTTGGGGGGGGGGGACGGAGGACACAGATTTTATAATGTGGGAAATAAACTACTACCTAATGAAACTTGATCACTTTTATAAATGAAAGGAATGAGGAATCTGACATTAGTGTACATTATCAATTTAAAAGTCTTTCTACTTAATTATGCAACTTACAGAATATAGTTTTTCAGTATCACTAGTAACTCCTGTTTCCCCTCTTAAAATAGCAAAAACCAGTAGGTTCAAAAGTAGCCTGGCTGGAGTGCCTCGGTTGCTGAGCATTATCCTGTGCATCGAAAGGTTGCTGGTTCGATTCCCAGTAAAGGCACATACCTGGGTTGCAGGTTTGATACCTGGTCCGGGCATGTACAGAAGGCAACCGATTGATGTTTCTCTCTCACATCAATGTTTCTATCTCTCTTTCCCTTCCTCTCACAAAGCATGTACTAAGATAAGGATAAAACACACATAAAAAGGTTAAAAACAGCTCAGCCAGTGTTACTCAGTAGTTAAGCATCTACCTATGAACCAGGAGGTCACAGTTTGATTCCCAGTCAGGATACATGCCCGGGTTGTGGGCTCAATCCCTGGTAGGGGGCATGCAGGAGGCAGCCAATCAATGATTATCTCTCATAATTGATGTTTCTATCTCTTCCTCCCTCTCCCTTCCTCTCTGAAATCAATAAAAATATTTTTTTAAAAAAGAATAAAAACAAATGGTTAGTCTTCTAGCTCTTTCTTTAAATGTTGACAAAACTGTGGAATTAGAACTTAGAGGTCTGAACATTCACACTGACCTCTGCTGCTCAGGAAAAGAGCTCTTCTAGGTGGCAAAACAGGATTTCAGATTTCTGAGAGTGGGGAGAAAGAAATCTCTGAACCTAAGAACAGTAATTTCCTGCTTATGAAGCAAAGGTTGGAATCTATATATTCTGCCTGCTGTGTAGCCTTTATGTCATTGTAGAGAACTTGTCTAGGGGATGAAAAATTGTAAGAAACCAGAAAAATAACTATAGAAACCGTGAAAAAACGAAACGCTTCACTGTAAATGTAATGTTGCTGCTATTACACATGCTGTATGAGAGACAAAACAACAGCTGGGTTAAAAATTAAGAGAAAGGGTGTAATTTAGTACATTTACTGAACCCAAACATTTTAGAAATAGGTAAGAGCTTTTGCTAAAATCACCAATCTGTTATGAAAGGCATTTCTTCAGCAGGGGTCCCAACAAATAAGGTAGGATATATTTCACAGTCTTTCAAATTGACTTCATGGAATCCTAACAGTACTTCTTGTCATTTCTGAGATATGACAGAAATCTCTTTCTAAAGACATTGGTTCTGTTTCACCACACTAGATAAAAGAACTCACACAATTGTTTTTAAACCTTTGTTTCTTTACTAAAACCGAGCTGAAATTGAGAGGCAGTTATTTATCTTTAAACTGAAGTTTATCCCCCACTTCATAAATCCCTTCTTGATCATTGATATTATCATTTTACTGAACTTTTCTTAGTTTATATATAGTTTTTCTTCCTTTAAAATATCCCAGGTACAGAGGCTTTAAATAACCACTTGTTTAGTGCTGTTCTCAGAAGAATATTCACCTATCATTGCCTTGAAAATGTATTTTTTATTAATTTTTTTTCATACGTTTATTTAAATGTAAATACAAATCTAGGATTCCATCTGCCATATAGTCTCTTCACTATTCTAGAAAACAAGTCTTCTGGTCAAGTATCATTCAAAACTCTCAAACTTGATGTAATTAATAATGGTTAACTTCTTTAATCTTAGCAGTCCAACTAATCAAGTAAGTATTCTTTCACTTTGTAGGTTTTATTTACACAGAAAACTAAATTAAAATATAACTAGAACAGGGCACGAAATATAAAATGGTTAACAATTATAAAAGGTATCCTTTATCTGTAAAACATTTTGATCTTTGATTTCAGCTTATCTAGAGATGTGTTTTCAGAGAGGTTGGACCAAGCCATAAAGAGGGTGGGAAAGATGCCATGACTCAGTTTTACTGCTGATAGTGATGGGAGACCAATTCCACCCATGTCACTTAGAGGTCAACTGACTTAGCAAAAAATTATCTCCCCTGCCTGGGCTGTGAAAGATTCCAACTCATCTGAGCATGTCTAAGAAACTGAAAGTGTAGGCATGATAATTCAGAAACCTCTTCTAACGCCATATCGCTTTGGAATCCAGCTCACTGAGTATAATACAACATGGAAAGTCATTTGTCTTCTTGGATCTTCTTCACTACTCAAAACCACCGGCTTTGGCAGTCTAGAGGCCTTCCGTCCTGAAGCCTGGTGGTGCACCTGTCTGAGCATACTATGCCATCCAAGCCACAGGAAAGACCATGGTGCCTGCTGGAACGGCTGCTGAGAAAAATCCCAATCTGACTTCAGTGCCAAAAATTGTTGTGTCTGTCCAAAACAACTGCGAATTGTTTTTCTCCTGGCCTCTGAGACCATGTAATTGATTATATATCTTTCTCTTCCCATTGGCTGCTAGAGCCAACTTTTGTTTCTGGCAATACTAAAGACCAGAGAACCTGAAAGACCCTGCCAATAAAAATGACTAAAATATTGAGCTAAGAAAAAAAAAAAAAAAAAAAGACTTATGATTGCATTGTTGAAGTGGCACAAAAGAAAGAAGTCCACACAGGCCAAAATTAAAGTGAAAGCAGAAACCCTAAGTTAAACAAGTGCCAGGGCCAGCTTTTCCTCTGAGGACTTCTGCTAAACCCTGAAGACCCTGCGTTTCCACCAAACCAGTGGCATGGGGTGTGGAGGACTGGAGGTTAAAATACATCCCAGGTGGGCAAGAGCTACACAACCTTAGCCTGAGGACAAGTGAAAAGGAAGCCCACTTCCCACCTCACAGAAATTTGCCTGTCTCAACCTTAGAGCAAAGTAAAAAACTAAGAAAATATTTTGAGAATTTATGCCATTGAATTTCAAAGTCCCCTACCTATGTGATGCAGAACGCTTAGCAGAGAATTTTATTGAAAGTGGTCCAGTTAAAGAGTATGTGTGCCTAAGATGTCTGACAAAAGCAAACGCAAGCTCTCTTTGGAAGAGCATTACTTTAATCTGGACATTAATGAATTTCCATCGTTAAAATGTATATGAGCTTCCAGTAAAAATACTCATGGAAACAAAAAGCATATGGGAGAGTCAACCAAAACAACAGACAGCAGGAAATAACCATGAAGACTTCAGATATTTGAATTTTTAGATTCAGAATATAGCGTAATTATGTGTATGATCTTTTAAAAAATAAGAAAAAGAAAGAGACTTGAAAATAGGATTAAGCAACATCAGATTATAGAAAACACACAAAGTAGATTATTAAAAGAATCAAATAGAAGTTTAAGAAATTGAACTCTCAGTGGACAGAGTAAATAGAATAGATACAGCTGAAGAGAGAATTGGTAAACTGAAAGATAAATCCAAAGAAACTATCCTGAATTCAGCTAATGGAGTAAAAAAGGACAAAATATCCAAAAAAAATTTTTTTAAGACATGAAAAATAAAGGTCTGCCATTTTTTCAACCAGGGTTTCAAAAGCCAGAAACTAGTTGAAAAGACAATATTAAAGAGAGAATGACAGAGCACCTTCTAAATGGTGATCCCCATGAGCAGAGTGCACACTGACATTTTAGCCCTTGGATCTTTTGGTTAACACCAAGATGATAAAAGCCAGACTCATTAGAAGTTACCTGCAGTAAAGAAGGGGTGGATACTTAATCAGTGGCTGGTTGGGCCTCAAAAGATCCCCAAAAAACCCATCAGGGCAACAGGTATCAATGCCTGAAGCAAAAAAGGTGAAGTCTAGTGGCTTCAGCAGTCACACCTACGCCATATAGCAGACCCAGAAAAATCCTGGGGTAAGTTTGCCAAGACTTCAGAAAGGACATGCTGAGACTGAATGTCTGCAATTTTACTGCTAAGGGCTTAGAAGTAAAATTACAGATATAGCAACCCCAAATCCCTGGATTATACTTTCCAAAGGGTCAGAAAAGGATAAAGTGGAGAAATTCTTAACATCTTCTCTTTCGCTTCTTAGTATTCTCTTTGCTATTCCTTGGGCCCAAAATTCCCCCCTTTTTCCTCTAATAACTTAGATTTCCCCAAATAACCACATGCCCATCATAGCACTTAATCTACCTCAGAGAATTTTAATCTTCACATAATCTGTTTAACTGTCTGTTCCCTCCACTTCTAGCTTCAAACTGAATGTTCCTATAAAACACAAACCTTGTATTATTAGTCTTTGTAGCTTTAGGATCTCTTGGGATTCAATGCCTTGTACCTAGTTCAGTATGTTCAAGAAATATATATATATATATATATATATATATATATATATATATTCCTAGCTATTACACCCTAATGAGTCAAAAAGGCTAAACTTTGCTCTTTGGATCATAAATTAAATATAAAGAGAATTGTAATCATTAATTGAGCATAAAGAGAATTGCATTTACTTGAAAGCAACAAAGAGGGCTTAAGAATAGCATAAAGGAATGAAATAAATTTCATTCTGAAGCTAAAAGAATTAAATAAATTTTAACATTTCTTGCACTTCTCTTACTATCCTGATTTAAGTGACTTTGCTAAGAATTAATTTGCTTCCAAAATTGTTGAAAGATGGTTAGCATTCCTTATTTTCCAGGCTGCATACATTTTATAAAACTTCTTTTTAAACTCTTCTCCCCCTGAGTCTCCCAGGCCTCCACAACTGGATGTGTTTTGCCTGCGTGGAATCAAACAGTATTAATACCTCCCATCCACTGGAGCTCTCATTCAACACACATCTTTCCCCCCCCAAAAAAAAAAAAAATAAAAATTAACACTTTACCAGATTCCTCATTAATTCCAGCAGAAGGTTTTGCAAAAGCTGGTGCTTTTCTGGTAGGTGATGTGAACCCCAAGAACAGAGTTAGAAAACAAAATATAAACATAAAGATTATTATTCCCTACAACAGTAATCCCTAAGTTTCCCTAAGTTATTTATGCCCTAAGAGAGGTGAATAATATTATAAAGTCAGGGGTATATTTAATATTTATTTTAGTAAGTTTTCATTTTGATATCACTTCAAACTTACAAATGTTGCAAAAATATTATGAAGTCCAGTATTCACTTTACACAGGCTTACTGTTTATTAACATTGGCCCCATTTGCGCATGCGCTCTCTCCCTCTCTCTCTCTCCCTCTCTCTCTCTCTCTCTCTCTCTCTCTCTCTCTCTCTCTGTCTCTCTGTCTCTCTGTCTCTCTCTTATTATATATTTAAATCATATGAGAGTAAGTTACATCATGGCCCTTTATCCTTAATACTTCAGTATGTATTTCTAACAACAAAGACCTTCTCTTATATAACTGTGGTAGGCAGTTAGACAGACATGTGCAGAGAAAGGTCGATGGGCCAGATACAGAAGGTCTCCAGGGCAGACAGCCCCTGGTGCCTTGAAATGGGCAAAACTGAGCAAACAAGAACTCACCCCCAGGGTAAGCTTTCCTCCCCAGCATATCACTGGCCATGCGGTTTAAACGCCCTGGTCTTTCATGTCGCTGGTCACGCAGCTTGGACCCTCCCCTGACCTTTTATCCCCTGGCATGTCAATCATCATGTGGTAGAACTCTTGGAGGAGGAACAAGGGGCTGTAGAGTGCCTCATCTGTCTCCCTTGCACAACCACTGCCGTAAGTATTAGCCCCTAGGAATGACAGCTAGGCCTCCTTTGGGTTCCAGCTCCAGGCACAGAAAAGCAGCAAAACCAGATGGAGAAACGAAGCCAGGGCTGACCTCAGGACCTTGTGCAAGGACTAGGGACCCCCTGCCCTAGCGCCTACCAATCAGTGGCAACAGTGACCCTGAAAGGACACACCTGGAAAGCTGATAAATATTCCGTTGTGATGTCCCCTGGGACCTCCCCTAACATCCCCACCCTTAAAAGCTCTTTGGATGGAGGCCCCGGGGCAGCTTTCTATGGAATACACCCTTTGCCTTTCCCCACCCCCTTCCCTCAGGCACATTTTCCCTGCCTCTCTCCTCCTAAGCTCCAAAGGCCTTTCTTTTGCCTCTGTAACTTGTTTCCTGAGCCCTAGCCCAGCTGGCTCACTTTTTCTACCTCTGTGACTTTCTAAGTAAACTTTCTCTTATAGTTTGAGTCCTGGCTCTGAATTTTTTCTTAGGCAGAACTCAAGTACCAGGTTGCTGAACTGAGATCCAATCACCGGTAACATTCTGATGCCGGTTTAGCCACCAACATAACCACAGTGCAATTATTAAAATCAGGAAATTTAACATTGACACTATTATCTAACCATGGTTTATATTCAAATTTTGCCAACTGTCACAATAATATCCTTTACAGTGCGTTTTTCTTCCCAAACTGGGGATCAAAGCCAGCATCACATATGGCGTGTGATGGTCATGTCTCGTTAGTGCCCTTTAATCTGGAATAGTTACTCTGCCTTTCTTGGTTTCATCATTATTTTTAAGGGTATAGTCCAGTTATTTTGTGGAATGTTCCTCAAATGCAGTTTGTGGGCTGAAAAATTCATGATTGCAGTCAGAATATGCACTTTGGGCAGAAATGCCACAAATGGTTATACATCAGATCAGAAGGCCGCTGATACTTTGTTCCATTATTGGTGACATTAATTTTTAAAAGTGTTCATTTAACCACATCAGTAAATGAAGAAGTAAGTGATACAAATATAGATTTTTATGAAAGCTTACAAAAAAATGAACCAAATATAGGAAATGTGTGACATTGAGAGAGGTAGCATATACTCACACTAGCCCCTTTTGATAAATAGGCAGGAAAACAGATGAGTCCTTAAAACCAGAATAAAGGAGACCTTGTGGGAAGATCTGGGAGACAGGGACATTTGAATATTAAGGAAAAGCAAGCTGCTAATCGTTTCAGAGGATATGTAGTAAATTGGGAGTCATTTTTTTTAAATAATTTAAATTCCCCTAGATTCCCTTTCCAGAACATAATTATGTTTATAAATCATGACTGCTTCATGACAATGGAAATGTTTAATCCATTTCTGGAAAAAAAATGATTTATTTTTAAATTTCCTTTGGTTCAAAAGTTTTTAATTTTAAAAGGGTTGTAAGAATATGTCCTATGACACAGCTTTTATAGCAAAATTATAATATATGTGAGTAAACATGAAAATACAGTATATAGATTAATATGTATGTATATGCGGACTAGTAAAAATACATATATTTTAGTGTATACCAAAAAATGGAAAATTTGTTTCCTTCTGTTAATAAAACTCATAATCCACAAAGCTAACTCAGCTAAAATCACCTTGGTTCGCCACTTTTCCCAGTTATGAAGTTTCCATGTGTAACAGGCAGCATTTTCATGTACAAATGATACTCAGAAATCTCCTGTGGTAGTTTTATTCCATCCCCACAATTGGATGGAGCGCAATGCTATTTAGAGTAAAGTAGAAGGGAATTTCAATACATTACGACGTGCAAACTGTAATTTCGGTCCCAATTTTCAGAAATCGTTCTGCTAGAAAAAATAGCTTCACTGCAAGGCTCAGCCCACGCTATTTTTATGCAACCCTCTCGGCGTGTAGACTTGAAGACCTACAGGGCACACAGAAGTTACTTCCTTTCTTGTTTGGTTAAGAGCTCAGTTCACTCAGCACCCAAGTGGGAGGTGAAGAGATCTTTTTTTCAGATGATGCCATGGTGGCAAGAAGCAGGACAAGGAGTTACACTTTTTGGTCTTCATCCTTATCATCCTCCAAAACTCAAAGACATGAATGTTAATGAGATTGACTCATGTGCAAGTCACCATTGGAAAATATGGGATAGAATTATAAGAAGAAGACATCCCATCACTTGAGCTGTTTAATATCACCTAAGGATTCTGAAATAGAACAAATAAAAATAATTTTTAGGTGAAGTTGCCATAAAATATTACAGTAATTAGCAAGCCATTCTGTGAGAGAAGGCATCTAGCACAGATTTGTAAAAACAGGGTGGTAGAGGAGCTGGTTGACTGAGCTCTGCGTGTGTCCCAAGTTGAGAATCCTCCTAGACATTTAATCCCCAGGCAAATGGATTTCTTAAAAAATAGTTCTGTCTTAGACATCAGCAAACAACCTTTCTACCCTTCTGAACTTCTGACATGGGGTCTAAAATGTGAAGTTGTGCAAAGGTAAGGGACGTTCATGGCCAAATGAAGAACATTTCTAACACATTGTTGTTCTAACAGGGTTCCTTGTGTCAACTCCCTTTTGTCCCATTCACTCTGCTGTCTGCACAATTATGCACTTTCTCTTTGGATCATCTTTCATCAGCTGAGCCCGCATAAGTGTTCTGCCAGAAGGTCTCATGGAGAAACTTGGCCTTGGCCTTGTCTTTACAGCTTCTGGTTCCTGAAAAGATAAGAAAACTTGGCCACTTCTTCAGGTCAAATCACTGGATCAGATGGAGAAATGCGTGAATTATTCAGTCATGAAGTGAATCACTGACAGAGGAAGCAATAGCTGGCTCTTGGATCCTACTCGTTACCCTTCCTATGGACCTTGCATGTCACATCCGTGAGGAAACCTGTATAAAATGCACAGCAACACCATTAACCAGGGAGCGAACGATTCGGCACCAGCTCCTCACAACCTACAGCTACTCACAGAAGGTTCTTCGGGAGCCTTAAAAATAACCCTATTTATATAGGAGGCCTTACAAGAGAGCTGGTCATTTTTACTCCTTTATTTTTATCTCTATGGAAAAGGCAGGAAGCTGTTTATATGAAAATTGCTGCTTGTTGCCATGGGCGAAATGCAGTGAGGCTGAAGAAAGGATAGAACAGGCTAAGGCATAACAACAGATATGAATATATGTAAAAGAAATGCAGCAACCCTGATAGGCGGGAAGCCACAGTTCTTTAAAGCAGTTATTTCTTTTTTGAAAGCAGTTCCTCCAGTTAGGAACTTTGACTGGTATTCACACAGGTCGCAGAGACTAATCTGAAAGGAAACTACATTCCATGCTGTTTGAGGTGAGATGAAATAGATAAGTCCACGTAGTTTAAGAACTGAAATGTACCAGACTTGTGGTCAGTTAGGTTCTTGCAAACTGGAAATCATTGCCTATTTTCCTTGTGATAGCCTCCTCTTTGGGGGTCATGAAAATAATATTGACCTTAAATGGTCAATGTGAGCATCCTTGGGCCCACAAGAGCAACATCGTGCGGTTTGAATCCGATGTTCTCTTTATAACTGATGTACAACCTCACTTTTCTAATCTAAAAAGAAAGTAAACATAGAAAGCAGCAAAAGATGTCTATCAGCTGCCTTGGACTCCTGGCCTGATCTCAGAGCAGGAAAAAACAACTTAGACAATGAGGCTTTGAAGTGGTTGTTTCTTTATGAATCTAAGGGACCACTTGAATCTCTCGCATATTTTAACTAATCCAGGTCCTGAAAAAAAATAGTTTTGGAAGCGATTCAGATATGGTGAGCCACCTAAGCCTAACATTTCCACAGCTGACACGATTTGTTGGCTTGTGAGCTTGACGTTAAAAATGTCTACAGCATAAGCCCCACAGGGGCCTGGTGCACAAAACAGTCCCTCTTCTCTCCTCCCACGCTCCTGGGTGCTGCCGCCCAGAGGGGACTGGGAACTGTGGGAAAGAAACTGATTCAATCTCCCATTGTGAATTTAACTTCTAAAGCCACAAAATCGGAAGTGTACTAGTAGAGGCAGAGGCCACTCTTGGTGAGGTCTCTCTTTCAGTAATTCATTCCTGGTAGGCTTGTTTATAACAAAGAAAAAAGGAAAGACAACAAAATCATCTATTTTTAAGAGCTAGTTAAATATGTTATGATCTAATGAGCCAATTGAAGACAATGCAAAAGTTTAAAATCCATGAGGTAGATGGTATGTATCCATATGGAAAAATGACCAAGACATTGTTAAGGGGAAAAAAGCAACTTGCAGGTTAACAGAAATACAATGAGGCCATTTGAGTAAAAAAAAAAGTGAAAAAAATAGCCATATGTATTTTAAACTTTCTGGAAAGTTTATGTTTATGGAAAACATAGCTGGTAGTTGTCACTCCAGGCCGGGGTCTCTCAGTAGAGGCCCGAATGACATTTTGGGCTGGTTAATTGCTTGTTATAGGGGCTTCCTGTGCATTGAAGGATGTTTTGCAGCAACTCTGGACGTTTCTGCTAAATGCACTCAGCAAATCCCCACCCCCGGGATGACAATCTAAATGCCTCCAGACATTGTGTCCTCTGGGAGTCAAAATTGTCCCCCAGTTGAGAACCACTGCAGAGGAGTGAGGCTGGGGGGAGGATTTTACTTTTCATCTCACCTATTCTGAACCATCTTTTATATTTTTTGTTTCTTTGTTTGAACTTACCATGAACATGTTCTACTTTTATAAGAAAAAAAAAAAGAGTTATTATTTGTTTAATAAAAGGAAAAAAGTCTCCAGGTTCACCTCAGGCAGGAGTCATATATATAATCTGCGGAGGAGGAGGGGACTTGAAGTATATAACTAATAAAAATACTCGATAAAGATGTGTTGCCATTTTGATTGATTCCGTGGCTTCATGTAGTACTTTTACTCCCAATTGCTTAAGGCTTTGCAAAAAAAAAAAAAAATTTTCAGCAAATACATTCTGAAATTTTTATACCCATCAAATAACAGCAGCAAAAAAACAGTAGGGAATATGGCAGCCCCAATCCAGCAATTTAATGAAGGGCATTGGCATTGGCATCCAGGGTTAAGATTGTGTTTCTGCCCAGTAGAGCCAGCCCTCAGCAAGACTTTGAGGAATGTGCAATGTGCCTCCAATGCCCTTCCATCCTCTCCTACCACCAGCTCGATCATCTTCATTTATTTACTCAAATACGCAGGAAAACTGTATCAGAGACTGAATTCTTTGGGATTTGAGAAGCATCAACAGCTTTGGTGCAGATTCATGGATGGTTTTGTCCTTGTTCTGCACTTTAGCACGCTACTCAGAGACAGGAACGTTCTTCTGGGGCAACTTCAGAGACCAGTGTCTCCTGGCAGGAGCTGCAAGGGGAACAGGGCTGCCTGCCAAATTCTACCACAAACGGCTGCCCGGTGCTGTCAGGCGAGGCCAGGCTGAGGAAGGGATGCGATGCATGCAGTCCATGAGAGGGGAGGATGGCCATGCTGTCTCCTCCGTAAAGAGGAATTGCAGAAGATGGAAAACCTACAACCTTCATTTTTAAAAAAATACTTTATCGATTTTTTTAAAATATATATATTTTTATTGATTTCAGAGAGGCAGGGAGAGGGAGAGAGAGATAGAAACATCCATGATGAGAGAGAATCATTGATCAGCTGCCTCCTGCACGCCCCACACTGGGGATCCAGCCTGCAACCCCGGGCACGTGCCCTTGACCGGAATCGAACCCAGGACCCTTCAGTCTGCAGGCCAACGCTCTATCCACTGAGCCAAAGCAGCTAGGGCCTTAAAACCTTTTGCAAGGGAAAAGGGAACAAGTTTGGCCAAACTGAGGGGAAAGCAAGCACCACATGGAATGAGGGCGGAGATGAGCGGGAAGGTGAGGAAGCGGGGGAAAGCAAGGCTGAGCAGAGCGGAGTGGAGAGGAAGAGGTTCAGGAAGTGAGGAGCGGGGGGCAGTGCCCGCTGCTGGTGCGCAGGGCTGGGAAGCTGGCAACGGAAACTTGGAGCAACTGGAAAAGCGTGTGGAGGCCAAGGGTGTTTTCTCAGAGCACAGAACCAGTGCTGAGTGGTGAAGGCGGGGCTGATGAGGTACCATTCCTGAAAACCAGAGGCATGAATAAGTAGGTTCTACTTAAAAATAAAAAAAAAAATGCATTAGTCTTCTTCCAGTCACCACATTGTAACTTCACGGTGTTTATCCATTACTCAGCTTTGGCTTTCCTCGGTGCTCAGCCAAGCCTTGAACTGCCGGTCCCCTTCTGGGGGGGGTGAGGATAATGAGGGTGTTCTGTGGCGGGCCCCTCCCTGGGGGAGGGTGTGTGCTCCCTTCGATCTGTTCCATAAAAGATGCTGTCACATGGGGAGGCTGCCTGTGTGTGGCCCTGGAGCCCCTCCAGCCTGCGCCTTCGTAAGCACAGCAGCCGCCAGAAAAGGCAGAAAATGGATTACAAACCTCAAGGTTAATGTTGGGAGGAGCAGCGGCCATGGTGTGGCTGCTCTTTTTTCCTTTTCTTTTCTTTTTTAACAGAAGCAGAAAGAATGAATGGTTTGGGCTGTCTGTGAAATGAGTCATCTTTGCAAAAATGGTTCTTCCTTGTGCCTCAAGGCAGTTATGACGTTGACTTTTGAAAGCATTGGTGGTCTTAATATTTAGAAAATCATAAAATCAAGAATTTTGCATTAAAAAATAAGCAAGTTTTTTTTTTTTGGCCTCCCTCTTAATCTTATTTATGGCCATATTTAAATAATTGACCTAAAATGGAAGTGTTAAGAATTATGAAATAGCAAAGTAGAAGTGCCCTTTACATAACCTGCTTCTAGCAGGGGCTCCTAATCTGCGAGAAATAGTTTCTGAAGCCACTTTCCATATTTGTGAGTTAAACAAACAATGCAGGTTTACTTTCAATACCGTTTGCAAAGCTAATTGAAATGTCAAGCACCTTCGATTCTGCCTGGAATTATATTAACGTAAAGGGGCAACACTGGTTGTCTCTTGCAGATCAGGCTTTCTCCAATCGGGGAAAGGAAAGGAAGGTGGCAAAAAGGAGGGGAGGGAGGAATAAGAAATGGAGGCAGGGAGAGAGGAAGAGAGAGGAGGAAGGATGGAGAAAGGGAAGGAGACAAGAGGAAAGGAACAGGATTGGCTCTAGACCTGAATCAGTCTTTGTTCAATCGGGTAATTTTTTTTAAATCTCAACAGGCCTCAGTTTTTTCATCTGTAAACTGGGCATTAGGCTATGCTGTGCTCCTATGAGCCCTGGAAATAATCTACGCAAGCACCCAGGTTACACAGTGTGGAATCACCAACATTTCTTAAAAGTTCACGATGACCTAGACATTGTGCTAAGTGCTTTTCATTGATTCATTCAAACCAACATGATGAAGTTGATAAAATTATTATCCCCCTTTTTAAGAGAAGGAAATTGAGACCCAGAACAGTTTTTAAAACTTGCCTTAGGCCACCAAGCTAATGAAGTGAAGTTTCAACCAAGACTATCCTGTTGAGCCCATGGCTCTTTGTTAAAAATTCATGCTCTTAATCATCCTATTACCTTAATATGTAATACGAATCTAATATGTGATCATTTCTGTCAATACTATTTTTCTATGTCATTGTTATTAAAATTGAAAAAAGAAAGTGCCTACCAAATAAATGTATCATGGTTAGTAGCAAAATTCTTCAAACCTCAAGATCCATGGTGGTAAAATGGTTGGTTATCATCCTATATAATACTAGAGGCCCGATGCACGAAGATTTGTGCAAGAATGGGCCTTCCTTCCCCTGGCTGCTGGCAGTGCCGTCGCTCCAGCAGGAGCCACCTTTCCGCCTTCCCACACAGCCCAGAGGCCCGGAGCGGCTGGGGGTGGTGCATAACGCCTGCATCATCACCATGGCAATGATGCAAGTGTCCCGCCCCACCACCGGCCGCTCGGCGCCTGCGTATGCAAATTAACCCACCATCTTTGTTGGGTTAATTTGCATACTAACTCCTGACTGGCTGGTGGGCGTCATGAAAGTACGGTCAATTAGCATGTTGCTCTTTTATTATGTAGAAAAGGCTAATATGATATGCAAATAGACCGAATGGCTGAACAACCGAACAACTGGTCGCTGTCACATGCCCTGACCACCAGGGGGCATGCCTGTAACATGGTGGGCGTCGGCTGTGGTGGGATGGAGCAGGTGAGTGGGATGGAGCAGGTGAGCAGGGGTGCCAGACCAGGGTGGGGCGCCAGTCGCTGTCATCGGGGCAAGCCTCTGGTGGTTACTGAAATTACTTTGCTCCCGTGTCCTGTGGTCCTGCCCAGCACTCGCACCTGCTGCTGGCACCTGGCACCAGCTCCCAATCACTCGGCGCCATCATGGTGCAAGCAGTGGCTGCTGGCCCCGATCGCCCAGAGGGCTTCTCCACCTCCCCCTGCTCCTGAGGTCCGATAGGGGCAGCAGCCGCTGCTCACACCCACTGATGGCGCCGGCCCCGATCGCTCCACAACATCAGCGTCTGCGAGCAGGGCCAGCACTGTCAGCGTGTGGGAGCGGCAGTGGCAGGAGCAAGGCCACTGGCAGGCAGGGGACCAGGGGCTGTTGTGGGAGGGGCTGGGTGGGGGCACAGAGGATGGGTTGAGATACACCCCTGTGCCCACCACAGCCTCGCAGCCCACAGTTCTTTTCAAGGTGCACAAATTTGTGCACTGGGCCCCTAGTTATTCTATAATGGGGGATTTGACACTTTATGTTCAGTTATTAATTTAACCATTAGAAAGACTCTGATAAAAACTGAACTTCCCACCATTCAATCATTCAGTCTTTTTCCCACTCACTCTTTCATTCACCAACGTGTGCCAGGCAATATACAATCTGCTGCTATTTTAACAGATTCAAATATAGTGTTATTCTGAAACCACATTTCATTTATAATATATATTTTATATTCATTAAATACAAAATGTTTTTTGATTCCTAACTGAATGTTCAGAAATCACAAATCCCGATTCACTTCCCACTTCATTTGTGTTGCTAATTTGTAATTCATTTATGTATAGCTATACACAAAAATGCATTTTCTGAAATATATACAAGGTTTCATGCTTCCTCTGAGGAGATTTAATCCAGATTGAATGAATTAAGTGTAAAATAAATAAAGAGGAGGAAAAATAACACCCAAATAATTTTTACACGCCATGAATTTTAGTACAAAAATTATATAAGGCACATAATAATCTTTCTCTCATATCCTGATATACAATTCTTATAACTCCAATTTGTAAGAGTTCAAAATTAAAAAGTTTCCTCAAACTACAACCGTTTAGAATTCAATTAGCTAGAGTGGATGGTCCAACCCCAACTGTCCAACAGCAGGTTATTCAGTTTATGGATTAACCGTTCTACCATTTTCTCATTTAATGCTTCCCTGCTTCTCTTCCTTTAGCTTCGTGCCTGTTTATTAACAGTGAAGATAAGCCGCTCCAAGAATAGAGTTGTTTGAGGTATAACTCATTGAGCACTTGGACTCCTCATTAGAGGTTCTCATGGGGCTTGAATCAGAGGAAAGAAACAGTACAGTGAGTTTGCATTAGGTTTCATATATCAAAGTGAAATAGCCTCCCTTCAATAGTTTGACTGTGCAGGACATCTTAACTGCTGGAGACGCCATTAGAAACCATGAATTCCTACCTCCAAACTTCACAAAGGATGAAACTAGAGCCCAGACAACATAGGTGACTCGCCCCGAGCCATCCAGTTAAAGAACATCATAGTTGGGATGAGAAACTAACCTATTCTTTTTAATCTCCCATTCTAATTTCTATCCAGACTCATGTTTGCCCAGTACATTTTATTCTTCAGGAGCTCATAGTAGTGAGGAATGGCATGAATTTTTTTTAAAAAAATCCTATCTAATAAAAGATCAATATGCAAATTAGCCTTCACTCCACTACACCCACAAGCCACACCCACAAGCCAATCAGGAGTGAGTATGCAAATTAACCCAACCAAGATGGCTGCGGCGACAGAGCGAGCAGGAGGTTTGGGTTTCCCCGGCAATGGAGGAAGCCAAGCTTTCTGCAGCCCTAGCCTGCCTTGGCCTCTGCTCAAGGCTACAAAGTTTCAATTATAGAAGATAAATAAACCCCAGATACCAGGGTCTCTGCTTGGGTCGCCAGGGGGCATGGCTGGCCTACAAACCACCACAGGCCCCTCACCCAGGCTTCCCCATGCCCCAAGGGAACCCCCACCCTGATCCGGGACACCTTTCAGGGCAAACCAGCTGGCCCTCCACCTGTGCACCAAGCCTCTATCCTATCTAATAAAAGAGTTATATGCAAATTGACCATCATTCCAACACACAAGATGGCTGCCCCCATGTGGTCAAAGATCCTGCCCCCATGTGGACACAAGATGGCCACCACAAGATGGCCAGCAGGGGAGGGCAGTTGGGAGGAACCAGGCCTGCAGGGGAGGGCAGTTAGGGGTGACCAGGCCGGCAGAGGAGGGTAGTTAGGGGTGACCAGGCCTGCAGGGGAGGGCAGTTGGGGGGTGAACGGGCCTGCAGTTAAGGGCAGTTGGGGGGGACCTAGGCCTGCAGGGAAGGGCAGTTGGGGGTGACTGGGCCTGCAGGTAGGGGCAGTTGGGGGGAACCCAGGCCTGCAGGAAAGAGCAGTTGGGGGGGACCAGGCCTGCCAGGGAGGGCAGTTAGGGGTGACCAAGCCTTCAGGGGAGGGCAGTTAGGGGCAAACAGGCTGGCTGAGGAGCAGTTAGGCATCAATCAGGCTGGGAGGGGAGTGGTTAGGGCAGCCATGGGCAAACTACGGCCCGCGGGCTGGATCCGGCCTGTTCAGCTGTTCTATCCGGCCCGTGGAGCCGAAAGTGTGGAGGGTTCTCTTGCTCTCCCCTCCGCTCCTTTACTTTGAATTTATATTAGTTCACACAAACACTCCATCCATGCTTTTGTTTCGGCCCTCCGGTCCAGTTTAAGAACCCATTGTGGCCCTCAAGTCAAAAAGTTTGCCCACCCCTGGGTTAGGGGGTGATCAGGCTGGCAGGCAGAAGCGGTTAGGGGCAATCAGGAAGGCAGGCAGGCGAGCAGTTGGGAGCCAGCAGTCCTGGATTGTGAGAGGGATGTCCAACTGCCCGTTTAGGCCCAATTCTACCAGTAAGATCGGGCCTAAATGGGCAGTTGGACATCCCTCGAGGGGTCCCATATTGAAGAGGGTGCAGGCTGGGCTGAGGGACACACACCCCTGTGCACAAATTTTATGCACTGGGCCTCTAGTTATATTAATAATTACAATAAAGTTAGTTTATTTGAATAACACTTTTCATTCTTTATCTCCCATTGACAGGAAATGTGTGCATTTAATTTTTTTTAAAAATTTTTCTGGGCTTGTTTTTGATTCTCCACACCCTTACTAATACTAAGTGGTATCTTCCACTATTTTCATC
Organism: Plecotus auritus; assembly: GCF_963455305.1. Classification (NCBI taxonomy): domain Eukaryota; kingdom Metazoa; phylum Chordata; class Mammalia; order Chiroptera; family Vespertilionidae; genus Plecotus; species Plecotus auritus. The sequence goes on along the minus strand of NC_137772.1, from coordinate 10,997,474 downwards.
AGAACCAATCACCCAAATCCTTCTCTCTCTCTCTCTCTCTCTCTCTCTCTCTCTCTCTTGCTCTCAGTCTCTCATAACTTCCATTTTCTTGTACATTTTCCTGTATTACTTTTTAATCCCTTCTTTTAAGTTAGGTGAAACAGTTAATTTTCTGTCAAATACTTTACTATTGCAAAAAAACAATGCTGGAAATCTGTCATTCTGAAAGCTCTCTGATGGTGGTTCTGAAAGAGGCATTTCAGGCAAAGATGGCAACCCCATACCTAGAGTTCACATCAATTCTGGTAAAGAACTATTGCCAAAGTGGAGGGTTCAATGTAATCAAACTGTAACCAAGTGGCTGGCTGGCCTCCTCACAGTAGTCTCAGCATCAGTCTGTTCTGCGGGTAGGTTGGGCATTGAGTGGTGGCACTATCTAGGTCAGCATGATCCCATGCATAGCCTCTATCCCTGCCATTATGTCCATGCTATTTGTAGGTCTATTGTGTAAGAACTGTGTGACCGAGGACAGAGGCTGGCTTACCTATCCTGGATGAGTCATCATAATCAAATGGCTTTTCAAGAGCTCTTTGTGTTGATGCTCATTGTGGGCATTACTTTAAGACACAAAGATGGACACATTTTGTGCCTACTTTCATTTCTCCATAAATATGCATCTTCCCCAGATGTCCTTATCTCCAATTTCACAGTTTTTCTCCTCTCGGGTCCCTGAACAACTAGTTATTCACTACTACCCAAGAGTCCATATAGATTGTATATCTCCATAAAATATGAATAACTCAGTGCACTGTTTGCAGTTCTGTCCAATGGGAGGATTTCCCTCCATTGCTGTCCTTAAATCTGTCCCTAAGTGGTGCTGTTGTATGGCAGCAGTCCATTTACGGCAAGTACCAGGCCTAAGTTTATTTCTTCCTCTGTCTGTCGGTCATAGGGAATCCCCATGCGACTATAGCTGTGAACTGAGGCACTATCCAAAGGCAGTAATTATAATATCTGAGTCACATATTAATATAATTTACATGTGACCCCAAGGCCTGCTTGGGGCTCATTGCAAATGTATCATTTCCATCATAGGAGAAATCATGGCTGTACCCACCTGAATGGATAATATTTAACTTATAATGAACATCATCAGAGTCATGATGTTCCACAGTCAAGTGCTCAGTCTCTCCTAGAACCCAGTAACACTGTAGTACCACCTTTCCAACAGCTACAGAAAACATGATCTGGCTTTAGAACCCTAGAAGCCTGTGCTGTGACATTACTTTAGGGATTCACATTAATTTCTCTAACACCATTGGGTACAAAATTTTTATAAACTCTGCCCTGGAAACTTTTGACTTTCATAACCGTCCCTGATTTAACAGTTGGCCATCTTGAGCCTGTCATTTAATTTTTTTCAAAGCTTCTAAAGCAATGAGCAAAAGTCAGCTAACTTCTTGAGCATTAGAGTTGCTATTGCTTCTTTACCTTTCAACTAACACATAGGTTAATGCCCCTTTATCAACCTGTGTCTTTATTCACCATCATTGAAAGTCATTGTGCTGTTCCTGCATGTCAGGCGCTCACCCCACTTACTGCCAACAGCAGTGCTCTTACCCTCATCTGACCTGTGAGTGATCCGGCTCATTCACCCTAAGATCTGAATGCCAAAGCCACTTCTCATATCAACCAAAAAGTTTCTATACAGGTAGTTTGTTTAGGGAATTGATCCTAGGAAACGGGTGAGGAGAACTAGAAAAAGTAAAACAGGAAAAAGGGAAAAGCTAATATAAAATTGCAGTATCCAGCTGGTTACAACTGATGGCAGTTGGGCCTTAACAGCTGAGAGTTTGGGAGAAGCCCTGTAGAACAGAAAGCTGAACTTTGGTCTCTGACTCCATCTCCCACAGGTCATAGGTTGCCCCATGGGGTGTTAACTACCTTCTACTCCTTTTTAGGCATGCATGAGTGCCAACAGTCCAGGCTCTGCTGTCTGAAGAAAGTAAGATATGTACAGTGCAGTGAGGCCAAATATATGCAGGAAATTTGGGCAAGCTGGTTGCAGGAACAATGTTTAAAGTAAAAGATGGGTTAAAAGGATAGGTAGCCAAGCACAAGAGACTTCTCATGCATTTAATTCCAAGGTTATGTTGTCCTCTACAAGGACTGAGTTGCAATTCACTGAGATGGAAACGACTGTGTATGCATTTCAATAGACAAGTCTGAACTTCAAAGTGGAGGTCAAGACTGGAGAATTAAATTTAAGAGTCGGACATATAGATGGCATTTTAAGACCAGATAAGTACATCAAAGGAGTGCATTTAGATAAAGAAGAGATCAAAGGATTAAGTCCTATGACAGTAAAATGTTATGGACCCCAAAAAGTGAAGAAATATCAAACAAAGAAATTGAGAAGGAGAAATGGTGGCTTAAGAAGAAAATCAAATTGTGGGGTTTTGGAAGATGAATAGAAAGATGTTTCAAAGAAGAGGGGAAAATCGATTGTGTCAAATGCTGGATATAGGTCAAGTAAGACAAGAACTGAGAATTTGGATATAGCATCATGGAGGTCATTGGTGACTCTTTCAAGTAGTTTTTAAGTGTACCATTGGGGGGTTGGAGGTGGGGCAAGTGCCTTATTATAGTGAGAAGAGGAAAATGGAAGAGGAAATTAAGGCACAAATACTGACAACCCTTTCAAGGAGTTTTAACAGAAGGTGAGGTAGGGAATATAAATTGGGAAGAAGAGGGACTATAGGGAAATAAAGCAGTAGCGGGAGGAGAAAGTAGAATCTTTGTTTTAAGATGGAAGGAATAATGTTATTTCATGTGCTGATGAGAATGAACTAATGAAAAGAAAAAACTGATGATGCCAAAGACAGAGGGGGAAATTACTGTGGTTCAACATCATTGAGTAAGTAAGCAGAAATGGGATCTGTATTCATTTTCTATCATAACAAATTTCTACAAGCTTGCAGCTTGAAACAACACAAATTGTTTGTCTTGAGGTTTCTGTAGGTCAGCGTCTGTGGGGATTGAAAGGATTTGGCTGATTCCTCTGCTCAGCGGTATCACAAGGCCAACATCAAGGTGTTGGCCAGCCTGGCTTTTCTATGGAGACTGTGGGAGAGAATCCTCTTCCAAGCTCATTGGGGTTAACAGCCAGGGGCCTCTCAGCTCCTTAAGGTCATCCACATTCCTTGTCATGTTGTCCCCTCCAGGTTCACCAGCAACAACACATGAAGTCTTTCTCAGGCATCCAATCTCACTGACTTCTCCTTCTGCTACATCTGTCCTGTTTTCAGTCGAAAACGTTCTCTGCTTTTAGAATCTCATGTGTTTAGGTTATCCTTGGGTGATCCAGGATAATCTCCCCATTTTAATGTCTATAACCTTAATTACATCTGTAAAATCACTTTTTGACATATAGCATAACATATTCACAGGTTTCATGGATTAGGAAATAGATATTGGGGTGTGGGGAGTGGGGTGTTACTCTACCTACCATAGAAACTACTCAATCAGTTTTAGATAGAACGCAGAGTAGGATACGCAGGTACACTGTACGGTGGTAAGTGGCGCGACCTAGGCTGGAAGCTAGGGAAGTCCCCTTTGTGACTGCTCTGTTTCCCCAGTGATGTGGGAAGCAAGGTCATCACTAGGGGTTGAGGTGCTGGAGTTTGGAGAAGAGGGAAAGAATACCATAAGAGTGGAAAAGTGAATGGACTAGATGTAATATCATTTTCAGGCAAAAGAATGGAATTAGTTGATGCTCATGGCCAAGAACTTAAAGAGACTAGTCAGTCCAGTGGTTATTAAGCCTGAGAGCAGTTAGGAATGGAAGAGAGGAGCAAGTGAAAAAAGATACTGCAAACTCAGGTGACTGAATGAATATGTAAGGAAAGGGAAGGGAAGAAATCTTACCTAGGGGATGGGTATCAGTTCATAAAAATAAGGTACATTTTATAGAACGAAGGAAGTTGGAGGCACGGAGAAAATTCTCATAGGGATGACAACTATATAACAAATTTAAGCCACTAGAATTGTGAGTAGAATATCTGTATTGTGTAAGAGAGATACTTGCTGAGTTGCTAAAAATTGGATTTACTAATTCCTTTTATGTGGATCTTCCAGTAAATGCCATTTATACCCTTAATAGTAAAAAGTAGTAAAAAAAATATTTTATTTAAATTCCTAATTGCTCTATGATTGTGTTACTATGGCCCTTGTTTATTATTTGTGTGTCAACTTGGAAAATAGGTACACACACGCACACTGGAAAAAGTGTATAAAAATTTGTAAATGAGGAGTATAAATATGTTAATTACATACAAAGCATACTACCAATACAACCTAAGGTACAGTGATAATAATTCAATTTCAACTCAAGTTATACCACCACCATTTATGGAAGACCAGAACAATATTTTTAAATGTACACTGCAATGTAATGGTGTTAAGTAAAAATGTTAAATCATAGTAATAGACTACATTATTTCACATGAATAAAAAAAGGGAGCACTTATGACTCTAACTCTTAAAATAAATAATTTAAATTATTCATACAAACAATGAATAAAGGATATAAAATTGAATTGAGTTCTAAGATTATTTTTAAATGCCATTTTCTAATTTTAAACATTGAAAACAAAATTGGAAACTAGCTAGTCTATCCTCACTCCCATCTTGCAAAGGAGATAGCTGACCACTAGAAAACAAATCAAAACATGTTTACTAGTTTAAAAATTTACTGTATTTTTTAACGAAATTCCTATCTTCCAGCTTCCTGCATTATCAACCCCCACCACCATCAAGCCTTGTACCAACTGAATAGCTAGTAAGGACCAAAACTGAGAACTTATGACTTAACTTTTCAGCTTTTTTTTAATTTCTCCTTGCCCTAAAGACACAGGGAGAATGAACCTTGGGTGAAGATCTCTGTGTCTCAAAATGTTGCATTGAGAGACCCAAACATCCCATTACGAAACACAGAAGAGTTAGATGAAATATCTCAGTACCCTTCATGAATGAATGGTGGAGCTTGGAAAGATAAATTAGGAAAGTCTTATAAGATCAGAAATGAAGTTAAGACAAGAGGCGCAGGAGGTTAGGAAGCAATTAAGCTGTCAGTTGACCTGGGCGTGTCTACCAGTTGCCGGTGGCCTGGAACTTCGGTTCCATTTCTGTACGGGATCTGAGATCACTGCCTGAAACCAGGACCCAATAACATCAACAATAGGGTAAAACAGGGTGAGTAGAAAGCCACCGTGCCGAGGCAGAGAAATATTAATCTGTAAGACACATTGCCAAGAACCATAATACACACTACATTTTCTAACCACAATTCAATAAGGAAAGAAACGAGTAACAAATCATCAAAAAGAATTGACACTCACAAGCATTTGGAAACCCAGACCTGACACAGTTTCTTCTGAATGACTGCTTTCCACTTCATGAGAGAGAAAAAATTACTTAATTCCTCAGCTAAAAGTGTATGCATTGATTCGCCAGGAAACCTGTATGAAGTGAGTGTACGGCATAAATATAATGCTGGCTCTACTTGAACTTCTGTATGTCCCCATGATTCCTTATATGGGAACTCTGTTTAATACACATTAATATTTTTAAAACAAAATTCAAATTAGTATTTTGAGCTAGGAGTCTTGAAATGTTTAGAAAAGTAAGAGCAAGAATAAGCATGTAGCATTAAATAAAGGCAGTTCTGTCTTATTCACTCATACACACTTCCTCCTTCACCAACCTCGCATCATTATAATTTTATCCAAGTTGTTCATAGAAGGTTCTGAGATATTCTCCATAAATCATCTTACCACCATAGACCTTCTTTGGAAGATTATATTAAGCTCCACTCAACAGAGAAGGACCCTACCTTTAAACACTATAAAAAGAAGTTACACCCTAGCTGGTTTGACTCAATGGATAAAGCCTGGGCCTGCAAATCAAAGGGTCCTGGGTTCGATTCTGATCAAGGGCATATACCTTGGTTGCAGGCTTCTCCCCAGGCTAGGCCCTGGCCAGGGTGCATGCAGGAGGCAACCAACTGATGTGCTTCTCTCACATCAATGTTTCCCTCTGTTTTCCCCTCTCTCTTCCACTCTCCCTAAAAACGAGTGGAAAAATATCCTCGGGTGAGGGTTAACAAAACAAAACAAATAAGTTATTATTTTTTTGTGAACACTTCCACCTTTTTTTCATTTCAACAGTTATTTAGTCACCCCACCCCACAAGGTCAGTCATATTCATTCATTCATTTGCCTCACAAATACCGAATGATACAAACTATGTTTGGGGTACCTCTAGCCGTTAAGGGTACAGTGATGAAAAAGGCACAGTTCACCTTAGCAATCAGAGAGCTTACTTTGTGCAAAGACCCATTATACATAATCTGTGTAAATCAATGTTTATTTAATCACATCAATGTGATAAATCTGCTCATAAAATTGACTTCAAGGAAAATTACAATACAGAAACATGCATTTTCTTAAAGCTCGCTCAAAATCTATATTTACAAAACACTAACAAATTGCCTCTGTGTAAATATAGCTGATGGCCTTCAGATGTCATAAAATAGAATCATATAGAATAAAGCTGGAAATCTTCCCTTGCTTAGCACAAATGGAGAAAAGGCTTCCTTTAAAGAACAGACTTCACAGCAGTCTTTTGAAATACGATCAGCGAACTTTAAAACGCAAAATGAAGTGCCCAGAGAAACAAATGACCCATTCTACTCAAAAATGTACCGTGCACTTGTGACAGTTGTTGTATGGAGGTATAATCCCCCTGGAGAAAACGAGGAGCGTTTCCCACCCCCAAAAGAGAAAAGTCAATTTGTACATACTACTCATTCAACTATGGCCTATTTGTAAGCGATTATTCCCCGGATATTCCACTCGCAAATGGGCCCACTTGCTGGACCTGCTGGTTGGAGCCAGTCTTTTCGAACTTGAAGAGGAAAATCCTCCGGGGGTTTCTGTAGGAGGCAGGGAGACAGAATCTAATCTTTCACGGCACACTGGCTGCCTGCCAAAGCGCTCCAGAGGAATTCGGGAGCCCAGACCTTGGAATGCATGCAGCCCCATCTGGAGAGGTTGTCTGACGAGGCGGAGAGCATCCTGGGAGCTGCCACTGCTGCTCCATCCACGCTCCCGGGGACCTCTCCAGAGACGGGAGGCACAGCGTGAAGGGCAAGTTCCAATCCTCCATGGCGACTGGGACGCCCCTGGTTCAGACACTGTAAGGGAGGGAGGTGAAAAATGGGTTGTCTTCTCCGCAGCAATATAAGCAAATGATTTATCTTAATTATTTTTAGATTGCAATATGTTGCCTCATATGTCAAATGTACGTTAAAGAGCAATTAGCTGAAATGTCAGCATTAAACGATTCACTACTTAGCATTTCAGAAACTGAAGCAAAAAATAATGAAGCCAAGTGTTGGTGCACACCAATCTGAAAAGTTTCCCCAACAGTATACTCTTCTTGCAGCTTCCAATCTGGAGTAAAGCTTTCTGCCTTAAGTCCCACCCACGAAATAGTAACTACAACAATAACAAAACAAAACAAAAATCCAGAAGACAGTCACAAGAGTCAATAAATCAAGGCCCCTAAATAAGCCAAATCTGGCCTGCCCCCGGGTTTTGTATATAAAGTTTTATTGGAGCATAGCCACACCCATGCATCTACATATTATAAATGCTTTCAGGCACTAATGGCGGAGTTGAAGGGTTGCAACAGAGACCAAATGGCCTGCGAGACCTAATATATTTACCATCTGGCCCTTTACAGAAAAAATGTGCTGACCCCTGGTTTATGAAGTGCGCACCACTCTGCCAGGGGCACCCTCGGTGCAGATGCCCAAGTACCACAGAGAGAAAGGACTATATCGAGAGCTCCCTCGAGTATTGAACAGAGGACTGCTCAGTGATCAAACGGCCCAAGGTGAGGGGCAGGAAAACATTAGAAGGCTGTTTACATTACAGGGAACAGCGCTAGATCCTCACAGAGAGGCAGGAGTAGCTTCTGTTCCTATTAGCCATACCAGAAAACATCAGAGGGCTAAGGCATTGGGTAGAGTGTTCAGAAAGGTGTGGTGTTCGTAGGGGAGGGGGATATTTTTAATTTTTTTTCTTCTTGCAAAAGAAAAGATTAGTGAACTTGAATACAAAGAGTCAGAAACTATTGAAATTTAGCTCCCTCCCCACCCCCCCAAAAAAGTGAAAAAGCATTAGTGAACTGTGGAACAACATCAAAAAGCCTAATATATGTTCCATTGGTGTTCTTGAAGGAGAAGAGAAAAGGGGGGGAAATATTTTAAGAAACAATGGCCAGCCCTGGCTGGCATGGCTCAGTTGGTTGAGCATTAACCCATGCACCGAGAGGTCACCCATTGATTCAATTCCCAGTCAGGGCACCTGCAGGAGGCAGCCAATAGATGCTTCTCTCATTGATGTTTCTCTCTCCCTTTCCCTTCCTCTCTCTGAAATCAATAAAAACATATTTTAGAAAAGGAATAGTAGAATGCATAAATATATTGTAATATATTCATAGAACAAAATGCATACAGTAATGAAAATGAACAATCTAAAATCATTCATAATAATATGTATGAATCTAACAAATATAATGAACAAAAGAAGCCAGACCCACAAGGATACATTCAATATGATTCAATTTATACAATAAATTTAAAAATAAAATATAATCTGTAATTGAGAAATAAGGATAGTATTATGTTAAGTGTGAGACGTATCTAGAAAGAAACAAAGCAGTTTCTCCGATGCTGCTACTGTGTCTCGATGTGGGGCCTGGATACTACTGTGAAAATTCATCAACTCCACACACTCAGAATATGGGCACTTTTTCTATGTACTTTGATGAAGTGTTTTTAAATAAAAATATGTAAGTAAATGTACTTACTAATTTCTACGAAAATTCCCACACGGACTAGATATGACTGTGTAGGCACAGCCTCGTTCCCCAGCAGGTGCACTTACAACCCCACTATTCGCTGGTAAAGTTCATCAGGAGTCACTGTACAAAGGCAACACCTGAGGCTTTTATGTACCGAAGCCAGAGTGTCATGCCTTCCTCCTGGTTCTTTATTATTTGATAAAAATCTCTCCTAATTTCTCCTTTCCCCAAAATGTTTTCTCACGTGGGGCATTTCTATTTTATAATAAGATACTCCTTTTAAATTCTTACAGTTTTTATTGGGGGGTGGCTACAAAAATTTCTGTTTTTTTATTTTTCAACTAGAGGCCCGGTGCACGAAATTTGTGCATGGGGGAGGGGGATGTCCCTCAGCCCAGCCTGCACCCTCTCCAATATGGGACCCCTCGAGGGATGTCCGACTGCCCATTTAAGCCCAATCACAGTGGCATCGGGCCTAAACGGGCAGTCGGACATCCCTCTCACAATCCAGGACTGCTGGCTCCCAACTGCTAGCCTGCCTGCCTTCCTGATTGCCCCTAACCGCTTCTGTCTGCCAGCCTGATCACCCCCTAACCACTCCCCTGTCAGCCTGATTGATGCCTAACTGCTCCACTACCAGCCTGTTTGCCCCTAACTGCCCTCCTCTGAAAGCCTGGTCACCCCCCAGCTGCCCTCCCTTGCAGGCCTGATCCTTCCTAACTGCCCTCCCCTGCTGGCCATCTTGTGGTGGCCATCTTGTGTCCACATGGGGGCAGGATTGGTGACCACATGGGGGCAGCCATCTTGTGTGTTGGAGTGATGGTCAATCTGCATATTACTCTTTTATTAGATAGGATAGAGGCCTGGTGCATGGGTGGGGGCCAGCTGGTTTGCCCTGGAGGGTATTCCAGATCAAGGTGGGGGTTCCCTTGGGGTGTGGGGCGGCCTGGGCGAAGGGCCTGTGATAGTTTGCAGGCCAGCCACGCCCCTTGGCGACCCAAGCGGAGGCCCTGGTATCAGGAATTTATTTATCTTCTATAATTGAAACTTTGTAGCCTGGAGCGGAGCCAAGCCTCCCGCTTGCTCCGTGGCGGCAGCCATTTCTGTTAGGATTTATTTATCTTCTATAAATGAAACTTTGTAGCCTATAGCGGAGGCCAAGGCAGGCCAACGGCTGTGGAAACTTGGCTTCCTCCATCGCCGGGGACAACCCTAGCCTCCTGCTCTCTCCAGCTCTGTAGCTGCCGCCATTTTTGTTGGGATTTATTTATCTTCTATAATTGAAACTTTGTAGCCTGGAGTGGAGGCCTGGGCTGACCAGGGTGTGCAGAAAGCTTGGCTTCCTCCATCGCCGAGGAAACCCAAGCCTCCCTCCTGCTCTCTCTGTGGCCACAGCCATCTTGGTTGGGTTAATTTGCATACTCGCTCCTGATTGGCTGGTGGGCGTAGCTGGTGGGTGTAATGGAGTGATGGTTAATTTGCATATTACTCTTCTATTAGATGGGATGGCAGTTTACATTCAATATTGTTTTGTATTGGTTTCAGGTACACAGCCCAGTGGTTAGACAATCATATACTTTATTCCAGAACCCACCTGGCACCATACGTAGTTATTACAATATCATTAACCATATTCTCATGCTGTACTTTATTTTCCGAGTATCTATTTTGTAACTGCCAATTTGTACTTCTTGATCCCTTCACCTTTTTCATGCAGTCCCCTAACTCCCCTGCCCCGTGGCAACCATCAGTTTGTTATAAGTGGAATCTAAAGAACAAAATTAATGAACAAACAATTTATTCATTCAAAATGAATGAACAGAAATAAACTCATAAATAAAATTCTTACCGTTCTAAAGGAAATCATAGCCTATGACCAAATATGTTGTAGAATATCTAAAAAGCAAATGACAACACAAAGATAAATTTTTCTCCAAAGTAGTTTAATGGAGTCATTTTGCCTGGTACTGTAAGCCTCAACTGGAAGTCTCTAACCTAAAATCATCTATTGGTAGTATCACAAAAGGCTTCCATTATCCCACTTGGGGTTGGCTTCTGCCAGAATTTATTGGCACTCTGCCAGAAATTCCTCATATCAGGAATACATAACCCTTTACAGGGTCAAGTTCAATTCTTCATTTGTGTGTAACAATATAGTTAAACCTGCAATGCTTGCAATCTGCAGCCAGTTAAAACAATCCTATATAATAAAAGCCTAATATGCTAAGTATCTGGTCAACTGTTCGGCCATTCAACCAATCAAAGTGTAATATGCTAATGAGATGCTAAGGCCGCTCAACTGCTCTCTATGACATGCACTGACCACCATGGGGCAGATACTCCAACCGGTAAATTAGCTTACTGCTGGGGTCCAGCCAATCGGGACTGAGAAAAATGGGCCGAACATGCCCTGGAGCCCTCCCATGGTTTCTCCCTGGCTGGCCAACCTCCCGTGTCTCTCCCTGGCCCCAATCGTGCACCTGTAGGATCCCTTGGACTGGCCTACACTCTCTCGCAATCTGGGACCCCTCTTGGATGTCGGAAAGCCAGTTTCGGCCCAATCCCACAGGGGGAGTGCCGCTCAGCCAGAAGCTGGGCTCATGGCTGGCGAGTGCAGCGGTGGTGGTGGGAGCCTCTCCAGCCTCTGCGGCAGCGCTAAGGATATCCGACTGATGGAAGCGGGCCTAAGCCATCAGTCAGACATCCCCGGAGGGCTCCTGACTGCTGGGCTGAGGGACCCCCCTCCCCAAGTGCACGAATTGTGTGCACCAGGCCTCTAGTTGTGTGTATAAACCTAAAAAGATATTTGCACACAAAAGCTGTCCTGTAGATACAACCATGTCCTTGTCTGAACATTTCATACCTTTCAAAGCACTGCACTGCATCTTTCATTGAAAATGTGTCTGTGCTTCCAGAAAAACAGATACACACAGTAGCCTCAGCCTTAAGGGATGTAGGAGCCATTTTTAATTATAGCACTCCCGAAGCCTTATTTCTTTTGCTGATAATGTTCTGGGGTGGAACCAAATGAAAATAAGTGGAAGGATGACTAGACTGCATTCTGTACTGTGGAATCTGCGTTCTATTAGCAGGGTCATCGGCAGCATTTTTGTAATTAAGACTCTATTGACCCATCTCTCTGTCTTCCAAAGCCAAGGAAGATTATTTACTAGGTCATAAATTTAAAGGTCATCGGATCTGAGACTGTGCAAATAAGCAGAGGACAGCCAGAAATCCTCACAAAATAAGCACACGCGCGAGCATGATGCGAGAATGAGTACTGAGGACGCGTTCCATATTTATACCTTCACTGCTACATAAAAATGTTTTCTTACATCCCATTTCAAGTTAGTGCTGAAACAGTTGAAAGACCATCTCTGTGAATATGTAAGTAGAATGATCAAACACCCAGTTGTCCATCACTGTGTAATACGTGTTGCTTTTTTCATTTCATTACAGAAATTGTAGCTTGAGAACGGAATGTCAAAATCATAGCTCTTCCCCGTTGCTGCTTCGGGGATAAATCTTTGGGAAATCCATTTTGTAATCTGTCTCCCGTTAGCAGGCTCATTAGCAGATTTTATAAACAGCAGTTATATGCTTTTTTGTACCAGTTCCTTTTATTCCTCTGTGTGTAAAAGGATCATTTATCCATGTCCTCAATCTTCAAGTGTTCCAATGTCAAGCCTAAAAGTCAAGCCTCATTTGAAAGAAAGGACACACATTGTAAAATCTTCCCTGTGCTTCAAAAGTGTAGTTATCCCTCGAACCAAAGCCAAATGCCTATGAACTGTATGTAGCACAGTCTTCAACACGGGACACTTCATAAAGCTGGAGAAAATGCAAATTGCCAGGGTTAGGTCATTTGTTGAGTGTTTGTGAGTTACCTTTTTAACATTAGGAAAACATGTTGGACAATCTTCCAGAAAAATGTCCTTTGGAAACAAGTCTACATAAGCTTAAAGGAAACTAGTACCTTCACTCTAGAAGGGAAAATTTCATAGAGTTTTCTAGGTCTCAACTCATCCCAATGAATCACAACTTAAAATGCATTTTTCTTGTGTGTCCGCCCTTGAGTTGGTACTGAAATACAATAAAAAGCAATCTTGAGTGACGTTCTGCCCGATTCATCTCAGGACAAAAATTAGTCTTAGAAAATATGACAAGTAATAGATACATATGTTTTTAAACTTCAGACTGAAATTATTTTTTTCTCTTTGAAACATATTCACTTGGTCTTACAAATTAATTACATTGAAATGTAGTATTCTTAAATTTTTAAGAATGAGGGTCTATTTTGCAAAGAATGGCTATTTTATACAATTGAATAATCTTGTATTGTAACACAAGGTAATTGTAAGCAAATGTAAGACATATCAAACATATTTATTTTTAATTTCAGACAATGGAACAATTTATCCAGCTTCTTTCAAGTGAGTTGCCAGCTTTCAACGAATTGTGAGGCTTTTGTTGTTGTTGTTGTTTTTGTTTGAAGTAAGAGGATACAAAGATCATTTTTAATGTTATACTTAGTGCCTTGTTCCCTACAAATAAAATCTCTCTCTCTCTCTCTCTCTCTCTCTTTTCTCTGGTGTCCAACTTTTCTTTGGTCTTCCGCTGTGAAGTGGTTGCTTTATGAAACCAAGTACAAACACACAAGGCCTCCTTGAAGTGTTGAGCTTCCTTCTGGCAGATTTCCTTTGTTCTACATAGGACAGTCCATTCTCATCCCTCGTTAAGTCTAATAAACTCAGACAGGTGGCTAGCTGCTGCTCAAAGGACTTGCTTTCAAAACATAACAAAACCTGTGTCTACACATATCAAATAAAGTGGAGAATTAAGCTACTTTTTGTTGAACTCAATTAGCTGGGACAGGAGGGCAGAGGCAACCTCAACTATTTAGGGGAAGAAAACAAATTTTCTTTTCTAAGCAATGAGATGGCTTAAAAAAAAAAAAAAAAGATTTGGCTTAAATTATCTAGACCAAGGTCAGCAAACTAGAACTCACAGGCCAAATAAGACTCACTGTTTTTCTAAATAAAATTTCATTGGAACAGGACACATTCATGTACATATTATCTAAAGCTGCTTTCATGCCACCATAGCATAGTTGAGTAGTTATAGTTCTGACAGACACCACATAACCCTCAAAGCCTCGATATTACCATCTGAACTTTACAGAAAACATTTATCAATTCCTAATCCAGATAAATATCTCAGTTTTCACTTCATTCTTGCCTCCATAAAAATAGTCAAAAGATCTGTAAAAACAACCATTTGAGCAACCCAACCTAACATTATGTTTTTTGTTGAATGTCTATGAATCTTTATTTTAAAGAACATGCAGAAGCAAATTATTTAAATCAGGACTTATTGTCATATGCAGGTGTATCTGTGGATGCCAGTTCTGTGACAGCCTCCAAGGGCACAGGATAACATTCTCCCTGCAAACTGCACCTTCCTCAGTTAAAGGTGTTTGTGGGTTTGCTATGTGTGGCTTTCTCTTTAATTGCTGCAGGGGTTTGAATTGCAGGTGAATTAAAATTTAAAATCCTGATCATTTTGCAAACTTGTCATTATGCATGCTATAGGCAAGCTAGATTTAGTTATGCCAATGATTGCAAAAAAGATACATTATTGCTGCATTATAATGCATAAACAGGTTTTATGTTCTTCAGCATGATATTAGAAACTCAAATTTACGGAATCACAGAGCTATGAACGCCATCCAGTTTTTAAATAAGAAGGCATTTGGTGATTTATATCACACAACAAAGAGCTTTCCTTGTCAAGGGGCTTGCTGATCCATGGCATATAATTTGGATAAATAATACACACCTTTGATGGGGTCATTAGCAATTATTTGTATTCATGGTTTTTTAAAAGGTGTTTTCTTGTTGTTGTGACATCTATTCTCTCTCAACAAATTTTGGTTATTCGGAAAATCCATTTCAACAGTTTTTACATCAAAACTTTTAGCATTAAAATATGTATATGCAGATTTATGCATTGTGCACCAACAGCTGTTAACATTATCATAAGACACACACCAGGAGCTTCAAGACTCCTTGTGAAAAAAAACACAACTTCATCTGTAGCTGTTCTAACGTGTAAATTTAATGACGAGTTTACAGGAATACAGAGAGCAGAGGAAATTGTTATAGTATACTATGGGGCTGCACCCCCAAAACCAGAATGGGGGAACTCCATAAAATAATAACCCAGTCTCCTAACCAAATACATTTCAAGGGAAACTAACGAGGTGAATTGGAGCCTACAGATGAATAAAGACTTAAACATAGTAAGCAATTGCAATGTAGTTACCTTATTTGGGTCCAGACTCAAGCAAATAGTTAAAAATCTACAGGTGCTCCTCAATTTACAAGAGTTATGTCCCCATAAACCCAAAAATATTGTAGGTTAAAAATGCACCAAATACACCTAACTGACCGAAAGTCATAGCTTTGTCTGGCCCGGTGGTCGGCAAACTCCTTAGTCAACAGAGCCAAATATCAACAGGACAACAATTGAAATTTCTTTTGAGAGCCGAAAACCGACTTCTGCGCATGGGCCACGAAGTTTCAATCGCACTGTAAGTGTGCACCCACACATGGTTTTTTGTGGAAGAGCCACACTCAAGGGGCCAAAGAGCCTCATGTGGCTTGCGAGCCATGGTTTGCCGACCACTGGCCTAGCCTACCTTACAGAACACTTACATTCGCCTACAGTGAGGCAAAAAAGTCATCTAGCACAAAGCCTATCTATGTATATAAAAGCCTAACAACCGTTCAACCGTTTTACCGATAGCTATGATGTGCACTGACCACCAGGGGGCAGACGCTCAACAAACAGGCATGGAAACATGAAACAGACTGATGAATCCCAGAGGGAAGAAGGGATGGGGGAGCATGGGAAGAGATTAACCAAAGATCTTATATGCATACTTGAGGCCTGGTGCACAGATTCGTGCACCAGTGGGGTCCCTTAGCCTGGCCTGTGGAGATCAGGCCAAAACTGGCAGTCTGACATCCCCTGAGGGGTCCCAGATTGCAAGAGGGCGCAGGCCAGGCCAAGGGAGGGACCCCACTGGTGCACGAATCCCTGTACCGGGCCTCTAGTTTTATAATAAAGTGTTGAATATCTCACGTAATCTATTATGTGTATCACTTTTGTACCATCAGAAAGTCAAAAAATCTTAAATTGAACATAAGTCAGGAACCTTCTGTACTTATGGCATTTAAGAGATAATTAGAAATTTGAGCCCTGGCTAGATATATAATCAAAGAACTATTGTTAATTTTTAAATGATCTAAAGGTATTATGGTTTTTAAAAATAGAATTCATATTTTTAAAGACTCATTTTGAAATGTTGTGGGTGAAATTACATGGTGTTCAGGATTTGCTTCAGAATAATAAGGTGGTCCTGGCTGTGGTAGCTCAGTGAACTGAGCGTCGTCCCATGGACCAAGAGGTCCTGGGTTTGATTCCTAGTCAGGACACATGCCCAGGTTGTGGGCTCAATTCCCAGTAGGGGGCATGCAAGAGGCAGTCAATCAATGAGTCTCTCTCATCATTGATGTTTCTATCTCTCTTCCTCTATGAAATCAATAAAAATATATTTTAAAAATAATAAAGGGAGAAATGAAAAATTAAAATTCAAAAAGTAATAAGAGAAGAGGTAAGAGAAAACAAGATTGTGATGAGATCATAAATGTTGACACTGGATAATGAGTAGATTGGGATTTATTATGCTGTATCTGCTTTTGTATATATTTAAAATGTCCATAGTAAAACGTTAAAAGTGTATGCAGGGTATAATATAAAATAAGGTACCTTCTTTACTGATTATTGGTGATTAATAAATGTAACAGACATAAGTAATTTATTTATGTATAGAGTTAATTCTGGTACTATTTCCAAGAAAAATAATTCACTATCTGGTTAGCAGAAATAAACAGATTTTTTTTTAAATCTTAAGTTTGTGTAATAAAGTTCGAGAAGTATAGGATTTGTATTTATCTGCTTTATTTTAGTACTAGAGGTCCGGTGCATGAAATTCATGCACTCGGGGGGGGGGGGGGGTTCAGGGGGGAGAGTCCCTCAGCCTGACCTGCACCCCCTCACAGTCCAGGACCCCTCAGAGGATGTCCAACTGACTGCTTAGGACCACTCCCTTCTTCTGGCTGAGCAGCAGTCCCCCTGTGGGAGCACACTGACCACCAGGGGGCTGCTCCTGCATTGAGCATCTGTCCCCTGGTGGTCAGTGTGCATCATAGCAACCGGTCGTTCTGCCCTTTGGTCAATTTGCATATTAGCCTTTTATTATATAGAATGATTTGCATTTTGTTCTTCTTTTTTTTTTTAATGTATTTTATTGATTTTTTACAGAGAGGAAGGGAGAGGGATAGAGAGTTAGAAACATCGATGAGAGAGAAACATTGATCAGCCGCCTCTTGCACATCCCCTACTGGGGATGCGCCTGCAACCAAGGTACATGCCCTTGACCGGAATCGAACCTGGGACCCTTCAGTCCACAGGCTGACGCTCTATCCACTGAGCCAAACTGGTTTCGGCTTGCATTTTGTTCTTAAAACTCAAAATTTTTCCCACAAGCCTCCATACATTGTATTGAAATAACACACTTATTCTGGGTCCACTGAGCGTAAGGTAGGTCAGGCCAAGGTCAGGCCAAGTTCAGCAGCACTGAGCTTCATGTCTTCTTTCTCGACTTTCTTCCACCCAAGGGCTAGGATTTCTCTGCTGGAGGTTTATGCAGAAAACACCAGCAGAGAGCACTCCTGTAGCTCTGTGCTCCACTTGCATTTCCTTCTCAAACCCACCCAACACTTACCACCATCACCACCACCGCTGCTATCACCATCACAACCACCACCACCACCATCTCCACCACCATCATCACCATCACCACCATTAGCACCATCACCTACACCACTACCACCCCCTCCTCTTTCAGTCTGCTTGTTAAAACTTACCTACTATGTGAATCATAGACCCTGTCCTCAACAAAGCCTGCCCCCAACACACCATGCTATTTCTCACCTCTCTGAAGGCCCAAATCATTATCTCTCTCTCCCTAGATAACAACATGCACACACACACACACACACACACACACACACACACACACACTGCAAGCACACAGGGTCTGCTTCACAGATACATAGTAATCCTTGAATACCTAGCTCAGAAGTAGCACCCTTGCCCTAACCGGTTTGGCTCAGTGGATAGAGCGTCAGCCTGCGGACTGAAAGGTCCCAGGTTCGATTCCGGTAAAGGGCATGTACCTTGGTTGCGGGCACATCCCCAGTAGGAGGTGTGCAAGAGGCAGCTGATCGATGTTTCTCTCCCATCGATGTTTCTAACTCTCTATCCTTCTCCCTTCCTCTCTGTAGCAAATCAATAAAATATATTTAAAAAAAAAAAAAGAAGTAGCACCCTTTAGTCCAGGACATCTTTGCTGTCATCCACACACCATCACTTCCTACCCTGTTGCTATGTCACAGGGTGGGAAGTGATGGTAATTTATTTGTTAAATGTCAGCCTGTGTGTTTTTGAGCTCCGTTGGTCCCAGCAGCTGTATTTATCTGTATATCTCTAGGCTGCAGTACAGCGTGTGGTACACAGTAAACTGTAGGGAGTGTTTGTTAAATGAATAAATGAATAATTTGAATGCTGCAGTTTATCTAGTAAACCCTTGGCTAACACCTTCCATAATACTTCCATCGATTATTTAATAAATGTTTATTTAGCATTTTGTGTAAGGCACTATGCCAGGCACTGTTTGTGTTACTAAACTAAACGAAGTGTGGTAAATGGCTGTGCTTTGGGAGAGAAGAAAACTAATGTACACATGTCACTGTAGGCAAAATGCAAAGCACAAAACCCTGCAAGACCCATAAAAAAAAATGGAGGCAAATTTTTGTGCTAATTAGAGAAGATATAGGGAGATGGAAAGGACTGAATCAAACAAATTGTTACAAAGCTATAGAATAAGGTCAATATTTTGAATAAACCTTTTACGATCTTTTCAACTAATGTTCAAAATGTCTTTCTTACAGCTTAGAAATATAAAGGTGAAGGAATGCTAATGATGATGTAGTCACCTGTCTTACTTTATAAAGAAAGAAGCAGAATTAGAGCTCAGGGCAGCTTTCTGCCACTCTATAGCCCTTTCCATAATGAAAAAATAATTCTATATGTTGCTATTTGATTGGTGGTCACACTCTAGACACAGACTCTAAAATGTAGATAGAAAAAAATTGAAAAATAAATTTTTGCCTGTATCTAGGACTATGTAGAATTATTGTAAATCCATCTCAAAATTTGCTTTGCTGTATTGCTATCTTTTAAGTATTATTTATGGATAAAAATTGAGATGGATACTAAATTATATATGACTTAACTCTGACAATAAAATAATTTAAAGAAGTTATTTGAGCCCTAACCAGTTTGCATCAGTGGGTAGAGCGTTGGCCTGTGGACTGAAGGGTCCCAGATTCTATTCCGGTCAAGGGCATGTACCTTGGTTGCGGGCACATCCCCAGTAGGGGATGTGCAGGAGGGAGCTGATCGATGTTTCTCTCTCATCGATGTTTCTAACTCTATCCCTCTCTCTTTCTCTCTGTAAAAAATCAATAAAATGTATTTTTAAAAAAGTTATTTGTAGCATGGATAATGTGTAATGTTGTATTTGTTTCTCTATGGATTTTTAAGCATTAAGCATTATCTTATTGACAGAAGATAATGTATGATTATAATACAACTTGGCATCATTTGTATTGGTAAAATGGATATAAGCAGAATTCATTCAATCACTCAAAGCTATTGTTTAGTTCTTTCCATGTAGAAGGCATAGTGGTTTGTAAACAAAATAATCTTTTTCTACTTTTAATACCTATGTAAGAATTGAGATCAGATAACCCCTTCTGCCTGTTATATTTAAAAGTTACATTTTCTATTTGAAAATCACACTATTTACCCAGACTTTATAGATTCATTCTACTTTCTTCATATCAGAGTTTTCTTCCGTAACTAGCATTTGGCAAAACTATGCATTTTATCTGTTTCACTGTGCATTACGCTAAGCAGTTAGGTGGAAAAAAGATCGAATGTCACCTTAATGGAACTTTTGAAACTGAAAAATCCCCATTTATCTCCCTGCAGATGGTTAGATTTTCCAAGTGATCCTCTTCTGGTGAAAACTATAGAGTAAAATGTATCCCCAATTCATCAGAAACCTCAACTCAAAATAAACCTTGAGCTGCAATCTTCCAACTCTGTTTTATTCTCATTCAGATGATTATTTAAAATTTGGAAGAATGTGTTACAAACTTCTCTTAAGTTTGTGGCTTGAGTCACATCCAGACTCAAGCAACATCATTTATAAATCACATCTTAAATGAGATGACATGAGAACCACAAGAAAAAAGAGATCTGATAGTCTTTTTTCTTGGAGTGTGACCCATGTGTGTGACTATCTTCAGCATAAATATGACATTTCTAAAGCCATGATGTATTTTCAGGTATAGGGAGGGTAAATGTTGGATAAAAGATAATGGTCAAGTGAAGGCCTGGGGTGGGGGCAGGAGCAGGGTGGAGGAGGTTAATGGGGAGGGGCAAAAAGGGGATATCTGTAATACTTTCAACAATAAAGATATTTTTTTAAAAGATAATGGTCAAATGGAAATTTGACAGGTGGTGACTTATCTCCTATTTGATGTGAAAAATCATGTCATATCTTTGAAAGCATTTCTAATCTCTGCTGCCAGTGTGTTCCCTGTCAGAGAAATCTGGAAGTATTACAACTCAGTTATAGATTTTGTCTACAGTTGTGGTTGCCAATCTTTGAATTTCATAGATCAATAAAATTTCAAATGTACATTTGGGAATTAATGTAGAGTTACCAACCTTAAAAGGTTTTGTCAGGTTAGAATCTTTTCACAAAGAAAAGAAAAATTATTATAACAATGATCATATTTTTTTAAAAAAAGAAAGAAAATTCTAAAGAAAATAGTGGGGAGGGCACAATATCAGAATAAAGAACAGGCTTTCAAGATGAAAAAAATAATGGCTTTATTTAAAGTCCACTGTATTATACTAACTTTGCTCACTTCAGAACAGACTGGTGGGGGGAAATGGGAGCTATCTGTAATACTGTCAATAATAAAAAAATATATTTTTAAAAAAGAACAGACTGGTGAAGTCTTCAATTCGTTAAGTAATTTGGAACTACCGGAGGAGGGGAGGGAAGAGCAAAAGAACTTCAGGAAATGTTAATAGAGTACAAAAGTGGGCAAAGAAAAAAGTGAGCAAAGGCCTTCTCCTTTTTGAAAAGGCTCATTGCCTCTCATGAAGAGCTAGTGTCCTATTTACATGTCTCCCATTGGTACAACGCTTAAAAACTAGCACCACCAACTCGATGGTCTAAGGAAACCCTCATGCTCACCCTGAAGCTTTAAAGGAACTGCAGAAATTCCTGCGTGTATTGTAATATTTATTCTAAAATGTTGCTCATTTTCTTGGCAAGTAATAAAACACAGTGTAAGATATTTTGAGCTTAATAATGCTGTAGCATTCTTTGAAAGGCTCCTAAGAAAGAGTTTTGAAAGGACTTTCCTAAGATATATTTGAGAAGGAAACTGCTGGCTCTACATAATACTTGACTGCTGAGCATCAGTTCTTGTCGTCCGGTGAACCCAGGTCTACCCAGTTGAGATTCTTTCAGCACCTACAGGTTCCCTGTCAATATCCAGAGGAGTCCTGACTTACAGATGCCTTAAAGCCAGATTATACACTGAAGTAATAGAGAGTGTGTGTCTTTTTATTTTAAAAGTATGATTATAAATGTTCCTTAATAATACTGAAAATAGTTCAGAAATTTACCCTTAGGATAAAGTAGTTTTTACTACTTTAATGTTGGCCATCTAAGCCATCATATTAGTTGAAAAAAGAATAATAACAATTGTTACCCTGTCAAAAAATACACCAAAAGAAAAATGAAAGTTGATGGTCTAGCACAGTGGTCGGCAAACTCATTAGTCAACAGAGAGGCAAACCGCAGCTGTGAGCCACATGTGGCTCGCAAGCCGCAGTTTGCCGACCACTGGTCTAGCATGATTGAAAAACGTTTCGAATCTATAGACAAGACTCCTGTTATAGTGTGTTTTCTAAGTTTGGAAAATTTCCCTCTCTCATTAGGTTGGTATTCAGCAATGAACAGGGTTAGGAGAATAGTATGGCTTACATGGAGCCTTTCAAGATGTCAAAACAAGGACAGTGAACACAGCCAGATGGACTCAGATGATAACATAACCAAAGTAACACAAAAGTTACACGCCATATACACATAGTCATATGTTGCTTATGGAAGAGAAAATGGTATGCACTTTGTTAGTAAATTGTTGGTAGCTAATTCAATAAATAATTCTTAAATTTTGGAGAAGCATCATGTATAAATATTAAGTGTGTTAGTGGGAGATCAAAGCACGGCCGAGTTAATGATAGTGGCTAATGTGAAAGTCCCAAGGACTCTTGGCAGAAACAGTACCACTTAATATAGCACACTTTTGTCCTTCACACACCCCCTGTTAAGAAATAAATTATATTGCTAAAGAAAGTAGTTTGTGATATTAAATTAACAGATATAAGCCAAGCACTTCAATTGAAATGCCATCTTTGGAGTTATACCCTATATAAATTGTTATTGAAAGTTCAGAAAAATCAATTTTAACTTTGTGCAGGAACTAAAAGCAAAATAATCATGAAGTGTGTCAAGACAGAAAGAAATCATAAGCCAAAGTATAGAAAAATATGGACTTTAGAGGGTAAAAACAATAAATCCTAGACACATTGGTCCAATTTCCATAGTAAATCAGCTTTTGATTATTTTACATTCTATATACTTTCTCCTATTATTAAAACAATAAATAACACCCAAGAAGCAAAACATGTACCTTAAAAAAACAATTTTATCAAAAGAAAATAAAATCTTGTTATTTTGGAAATACAGGGAACAATTTGGCCCCACTGAGCATGCAGTGCTTTCTGCTTAATGCTTGTAATTCACTTAGTCTTCAAAGAAGAATTTAGTTGTTTTCTAAGAGAAATTAATGTTCCATTGACCCTCCCTTATTTTTCTACTAAACAGAAGCATTGTGGAAGTCAAATGACAAGTTGAAGATTGAATTTAGTCATGCAAAATCTGGACTCCCATATCTGAAAGTCAGTTTCTTCATCCGGACAATCATCTACATCTCTTAAGGTTGATTTGAAGATTAAATGAGATAATGTATTTAAATGCTAACACATATTAAGCATTCAAAAGGATCAATAGTGGTGGTAGCAGTAGGAAGAGTGGTGATATCAAAGTACATGAGTCAGAACAAGGGAAAGTAACTGATTTAAACATTTCATGGCATTAAGCATGATCATCTCATTTATCATTCTCACAAATAGGATGGTGTTCAAATAGTCTGTGTAGAAAGATATCCAGCAACCCATCTTCATTAGGGATGGCCTTACTAACAGGAATAGCTAAAGTCTGGTAGCCAATGCCTCTTCTACCTTTAAGAGTCACTGGCTGGCTCTGCTATCATTTGCTTCTTTAACTTCCATTTTTTCTAGGTTTCCAATATCACCCAACTTCTCTTTTGATCGATATCCTTGCTTCTCTCCCCTTAGATATGTAAACACCTTCCAAGTCATTATAGCCTCATGACCCCAGAGGTCATTCCCTTTCTCCCTGTGATATGAGATGACTGATCAGGGAATTGACCTTAAAATGTAGAGGACCACCTTTGTCTCTGCTGAAGGGGACATCACCAAGGATGGTAAAACAAGAATATCTGCAAAATGCAATCCTTTTTACTTTTCACATTTTTATATTAGTGTAGTGTGAACCCCAGTTTGAACCTAAATTATGTTAAACCTAGGATTCAACATGTCTGGGTATCTCTGGAAGACATAGGTCAACCTGGCTGAGCTTTAGTTAAATGACAGGTGGGAAGATTTCTTAAAATGTACTCATCTTAAGGGAATACATACTCAAAATACATGTGTTTGGTGAAAGAACATGGGAGTGGGTTGTAGAGGTGATTCTGAGCACAAGAAGGTTCTTTCTGTTCAAGTCCACCCATGCTTACATTCCAGGAAAAGGTGCTGCAATAAAGCAGTGAATAAAACGCGAAAGAGCCATTTATTACAATCCCATTAAGGACAAAAGCACTCTTAGCCAATCCCACTTTATCGTTTCTGCAAGATTGTAGCTCAATTTGGAGTGTCAGAATGATGAACTCAGTGAACTAAGAAAGGCAGTGGAACCAGCAGCTGCCAGAAGTTCAGGAGAGGCCTCCAGGCAGGGTCCCTGAGACAGAGCCAATTAGCAGAATCCATCACAACAAAAAGGAAGAACTGTGCAGAAAAAAATGAAAACAACCCTGAGATTTTCCCACAGGGCATCCCCAAAGGAATCTCAAAACTGGGGGTAGAATCTGAGCTGTTTGGGATTTCCATGGAGGAAGGCTGGGACGTCAATGACATTGTTTTGTTTCTGCTATGGTAACCTGTGTTTACCCCCAGACTGTTGGGAAGCAGGTAAATATGGATTATATTACCATATTATTTCAGTCTTAAACAAACTCAGCTTTTTAAAAACATTCTCTGTCCTTCGTTTTTTTTTTAATTGTCCTTTGGACATAGTGAAGCAAATTTTTTTGTTTGTTTGTTTAAATGCATTCAATTTTTAGATAACTTACATGACATGCTTTTTCTTAAAAAAACAATGCCTCCTCTCCAAATAAATCAAGGTCACAATAAATGAAGAGCTCAGGATAACATCAGTCCCAGGTGTCCTAGTCCTGGTGTGTGGATGACAAGCAGCAGCCAGAAATGATGGCAGGTGACAGTTCCAAATTGAAACATTTTCCCATTTCTAAAGATTTTTTTTTTTAATTGATATTTCACAGAGAGGAAGGGAGAGGGATAGAGAGCTAGAAACATGATGAGAGAGAGACATCGATCAGCTGCTTCCTGCACACCCCCCACTGGGGATGTGCCTGCAACCAAGGTACATGCCCTTGACCGGAATCGAACCCGGGACCCCTCAGTCCACAGGCCGACGCTCTATCCACTGAGCCAAACCGGTTTTGGCGACATCTTCCCATTTCTAAACCATCCTTAAAGAAAGTCAATATGGAGATCACACCATCCTCACGGTGGTCCAGCGTAGCAACCATGCCATCTGGATGCGTGTTTGTACCAACAGAGAATTGGTAGTTCTTGAGATGAGCAAGGATGGGCTCCATCTGTTCTGCAGCCCCTGTCATAAAAGCTTTCGTCTCTCTGGCCTCTGTTCTTCAAGTTTCCCTGTGATTGGGTTCATGTCACCGTTGACGTGCTTCTTGTAGGCTCCTTTGGTGAGCATTGTCCCCATAGCAAACGATGGCTCATGACGATGTCACCACCAGTGATGGCTGTGCTTTCCGTACCTTTGCCCTCTGGGCCTTCAGCGGAGGCATTTCCACCAAGAAGCGAGTCATCAGTGTTTCCCTGTGTCCTACTGACCATCTTCCCCTCTACCTCCAGGCACAGCCCACCTGCGTGCGATCTCCCAGATCTTGTAGATACTGGAGAACATCTCATCGTGGCTGGTGAGGTCCTGGTAGATGGCCATGATGGCGCCGGCTGGAAGGAGACAGACAGGCGCTGATTTAGCAGGAGCCCTAAGGTGGGGGGAAGGGAAGGGGAAGTAGGTGGAAAAGGAGATGGAATTTTATTTGCTCTGTTAAGGAGGAATAGTTTACAGTCCAACCAACACGTCATTCTCCTCTCCAAACTACCATTTTCATATATATCATTAAGTTGGGCAGTGGTTAAGAGCATTGACACTGGAAACAAAATGAGTTCAAATGGCAGCTGAAACTCAGCTTTAAGACCCTGAACAAGTGCTCTGACTGCCTGTGTCACTCTGACCCTGTTGTAAAGAAAACAATTGTCACTACCTCATGGTGCTGTTGTGGGGGGGTTAAATGATTAATACGTTTAAAGTACTTAGAAAAATGCCAGGTGCCTAGTTAAGCCTAGCTGAGTAACAATTACTTAATAAATGACTAAATGTTTATTCATCCCACAAATCTTATTGAGTGCACATATGAACATAATAAGCACTTCTGATACTGGGGATATGGGCAAGAACAAAACACAAAATTACCTTCTTCAAGGAGCTTAAATTCTCAAAGCGCTCTAAACTATAATCAATAGCTAAATACTCCAGGGAACATAATTAAATGCTTTTACACTATCAGGCATTCAGGGGTCATGGTTTATCATGTTACGCAGACCACTAGTCATGATGAAAATGTTTGCCTACATTTTGAACACTTTTTAGTATGAATACCTTAACGTGAAAATATTGGATCAAAAATTTTCAACATATATATTTTGAGGAATATTTGCCTGCTTTATCGAAGTAATTTAATTAGTATCTACAGAGTGGAAATATGCACAAATGTACCTCACAATACAGTTAAATAAAGTTTGCTGAAAGCATGGTAAGACCATGTTGGAAACTGGATAAAATGACAACTGCTAGCATTCTGACTCTGACTGTGTTAATAACCACTTCGAGCGTTGGAAAGATATAAATAACCTTAGGCCACTGTGCTAAGGTAATATATTGTATGCAAAAAATAGCTCTGTGTGGCAAAATCTTTTTTGGAGAGTAGATTTCATGCAAAAATTATTATGATTAGTTTGATGTAAGTAGAGAAAAATCTGTGAATTTTCACCACTCAGATATACTTAAAAGCTTCAAAAAATAACATGTTTTGAAGCATGAATGGCCCATATTAAGATAATTTCCAGTGTCTTATTCAATAACCACCAACAGCGCACTTGGACCATGGGATCTCATATATTCACGGACCGGAAAATGGTAGTATTAAATCCTGTTGAAAGAGTCATTGGGGCAATTACTTCCCACTTGGAGTAGGTTATGGCCTCATTTTCTTAAACATTTTTCTAGATGATTTAGACAAACACAGTTTTATTTAAAAGTAAATCTATTCAGTATCAAACGTGAAAAATGCTCATTTGAAGTCTATTTCTGTTTGCAACCCTGTAGTCTGAAGGCATCGTCCATTCTTTTACCTGGTGTCCCTCACTTCAGAGCTAGAAAGCTCGCTCCCCAGGGGAACCTGCACGCTGCTGTTTAGGGAGGACACTAGCATAGGACGCTGTGTGTCCTTTGTCAGGAACGCAGAACTAAATTTAGAACCTAGCTGCAATAACAAACAAACCCTACAGCTGATATATCTGCTCCCTCTTTCTGCTCAGTTAAAATTCGTTCTTTTGTTTTCTTTTAAATTGTCCTGCTTACTATGTATTTGAATATGCAAAGCAGATCAAATCCATGTTGGAAGAGATTGAGCTTGGAAGTCATACATAAATAGCCAGTTAAGATTCTTTCCCCAAGTCATATAATCAGTGACAGGTATTTCAGCATCACTGTCAGTCCCGCCACGGCACCTAGTTCAACTAATCATGGCATTACTTAGGATCTGAGAGCCATTTTGCCATCAAGCATAGGAAGACCGTAATCTGACCTCTGTGTGTGGCAACGCAGTAGAAAACCTTTAAGGGAAGAATTAATCTCTGCAGCATATGGGTATTATGTGACTTCAAGAACTACTGTCGCCCTGGCCGGGTAGCTCAGTTGGTGAAAGCATTGTCCCCATATGGCAAGGCTGCAGGTTCCATCCCTGGTCAGGCATAGCCTAATGGTTAGCAAAAAGGCCTTGGATTAAGGCAGAGCTAAGTCCCAGAATGTGTTCATTGATTTTAAAGAGGAAGAGAGAGAGAGAGAGGTGAGAGAGAGATGAGGGAGAGAAACATTGATCAGTTGCCTCTCAAATGTGCCCCGGGATGAAATCTACAACCTAAGTATGTGCCCTGACCAGGAATCGGTGCATGAATAACAACACTCCAACCAACAGAGCCATCATCCAGGGCCTTTAAGCCTCATTTTTTAACCACCATTAAAATGCGTAAATGATACAATTAAATTTGTACTGTTGTACTGATGATTGAGACACACACAGTGCCTAACACTATAAAGTGTTCATGTGTTTCATTTTATTATGATCATTATTTTTAATATTATGATTTGGCAATACATACAAAGCCTTCACATTAAACATTAGCTTCTGATCCAGAAATTCCACTTTTAGGAACTAGCCTAAGGAGATAATTCAGGACACCCACAATGCTTGAGCTGCCAGGTCACCACAGAATTCCAGAAGCATCACTCCGAATTTCAGTGTGTGCTGAGTTTCGGAGCTGCAGCGAGAAGTCTATAATGACTTCAGGTCTTACGTGCTGCTAATCAGCCATTCTGAGATTCTTTCAAAGTAAAACAAAGAATTTAAAATGTGCATTATTGTATGCGAATGATGCTACCTGGAAAAGCAGTCTTGCAATTTAGGGGGAAAATTTAGAAAATAATCTTCAATGTGAAAGTTTCTGCGAAGCTTTAAGTTTGGAGTTTTTTATTTGGTTTCCTCATCTCCCATGAAGAAATGCTTTTAGTTGGCAATCACTAGTTAATGTCAAGATTAGCCCTGCCTGGCTAGCGTGGCTCAGTGGTTAAGCATGGACCTATGAACCAGGAGGTCAAGGTTCCATTCCCAGTCAGGGCACATGCCTGGGTTATGGGCTCAACCCCCAGTAGGGGGCATGTAGGAGGCAGCCAATCCATGATCCTCTCTTATCATTCATGTTTCTATCTCTCTCTCCTTCTCCCTTCCTCTCTGAAATCAATAAAATGTGTATTTTTAAAAATATATTAGCCCTTGGTCAGTGTTTACTTGATATGGTTTCCTAACCCCCTGTATTAAAATTCACAGTTTGTTAACCGGGATAGTGTCTGTGTCCCTCCCAGGCCTGCTAAACCAGAACCCTGGACAGGCGCTTGGAAAGCTGCACATTTGAAAAGCACACCCCTTGGAGATGTGGGGCCCCAGTCCATCCAGAGGAGCAGTTACAGATCTTCTCAGGTGGAAAGATTCAAGGTCGTGACCTGTCACAATATTACTTGAGACGAGAAGCATAAAAATAAGTGCCTTTTAAAGGGAAATGGAAGAATCCAGTTTTTTTTATTGCCCTGTTCTGACTTGCATTTTAAATATTCCCAGTAACGCCCACACCTGTTTCTGTACGTGTATATTTACAGGGTTCTACCACTGGGTATTTCTTTAAGGGTTCATCCGTAACAAATGCACACGGAAGCACTCCATCCTTTAGGGGCACTTTCCTATGGACTCTTGTACTCCTGACAAAAAATAACAGCTGCCCAGCCTGCGCTGGCGAAGGGTTTCATTTTTCTCTCTCCGCTCTCTTTGCTGCTGTAAGCCTTAAATAGATCGTCACAGGTGAATGCAGTTGAAAGATTGGCTTTCAAAAGGCAAATATGGCCACTGGATGGCAACCATTCTCTAGAGCAGAGGAATTCCCACCGTTCTTCTACAAGGCGCAGTTTCTCATCGAGGCTGTCCGAGATGACCATAAAGAGTTCATTTTTAACCTTCATACCACATTCTCCAGCAATGCTACTTCAAAAGCACTGAAAGCAGCGTCCTGATAAGCCAGACTCTGTGATTATGGACCTATGGACCTATTAACAGAAGTGGACCTTTGCTTTGGCGTCTTCAGTATGGAGTCAGATGTTTAAAGTTGACAATGGCTCTTAGAAATTGCTTGTGTATGAAAGAAAAGGGGGTAGTAATTCCAGCTGATATATAATTTTTAATTGGCTAAAGAGTTACATATGTGTGTAATACATTCATATAGGTTAAATGTGTATATGTATATTCCTTGTCTATGCATTAGGATATGCATGCATATTATACCATGTCACTATTAGGCATATGTGTTAAAAAGGGTTTACATTAATGGCAAAAATAAAAATAAACCAGAGTTTTAGAGAATTTATGCAAATCTTAGTCTAATATAGTATGTGGCATCTGAAACCATGTATATTTCATTTATCTTGGTCAGCTTAGCACCAACCAGTCCCATCCATCCCATCCTATCCCTGTTTTCCCCACTCACATACATGAACACATACCAAATCCTCCATGTGTAACCAGGCCAAGTCTTCTTGTAATTTCTCAAGAACTGAGATTTCCTCTCTATAGAAGCTGTCATTTCTAGGTGCCCCAAAGGCTAGATTCCTGGTGCATTCTAAAGGGCTGTGCATTCCCATCCAGTGCTATGTAGACTCTCTCCTGTACAACCGGGGCATCCTTGGAGCAGTAGGCCTTTCAATCTCCTAGCCTGGAAGGGTGAGAAATCCAGGCCAGGAGTCAAAAGGGTTAGAAAGAGGAGGAAGACACCAGGAGAATGTTCTCTGGCATCTGGGAATCTTGAGGCAAAGAGATGGGGTGAGGGTGGGGTGGGGGTACCAGAGTGAAGAAGGAAGGAGGGGAGAGTCTATAGGGATAGATTGGAAATATAGGCGGGCAGACATGTCCAGAGCTCTTTGCCCTGGGCCCCATCACATGCATCCAGAAGTCATCCTCTTTACGCAAGTGGGGAGTCGAGCACTTATCATACCTGTTCTCACCCAATCCCCTGAGCAGTCTGAGAGATGGTTTTCAAAACCTTCACTGTCCCAATAACCTGCCATTCTTGTGTACAAATTAAAATAAAGTCAATCTTATTGTTCAATAAGAAATTTAAAGTTTCTTTAAAGCTTAGAAAATTACATTCCAGCACAAACACATATCTACAAAGAGTAAATAATTAATTAGTGCCTGTCTTGCTTTAATTGAGAGAAATTTCTGTAGCTAAACATAAAAAAAATCAGAGCAGGGCATTGAAGGTGAGGATTTAAAGAGGGCAGGTTCTTCCAAGGACCTGTCTATCCCCTTATTGATGAAATTGAAGATATGCAGATGCACTTTCGGTACTTAATATTCTACCTGGCTGGGAACGAAGTGTCTTGGCCTAAATTCTGCCTGACTTTGCCTAGGCGTGGCTGATTCCTCTGCCCTGCTAGCTCAGGACTGCCTGAAATCTCCTGTAATAGCACTTGCCTTTCTTCACATAGAACAAGACGCTATAATGTTATTCATTTGGAAACTGTCTCTCACAGCCCTGTCCTTCCTTTGGAGGTAGCTTCCCAACTTATCTCTGTTACTGCAGCCACCTGCTTTACTCTCTCCACAGTCCAAAAACAGGAGTTCTGTCCATGGCTTCTCACTCTTCCCACTGTTGTATGGCATTCTCATCTATTCCCATGGCTTTGGTTAGGATCTTGCTTTCCCTTTTTCATTTAAATGTATCTCAGCGCTTACTTTAATTCTAGGTTTTACTTTCAGCTTGAACCAGATTTTATCCTATCTTTTGCTTTATTCAGGCCACTACTCAGTATTAGTGGCAATATTAAATCTTGTTTTCCATTTTTTCATTTAAATGTATGGGGTAACATTGCTTAATAACATTATATATGTTTCAGGTGTAAACTTCATAATACAAATGCATCATTTGTATATTGCATTGTGTGCCCGAACTCTAGTCTCCTCCCATCACCATATATTTGACCCCCTTTACTCTCTTCATCCTCCCCCGCCCCCATTCCCCTTCCCTCTGGTAACCACACACACACACACACACACACATGATGAAATATTGCCATTTGGGAAAACATGGCTGGATCTTGAGGGCACCATGCTAAGTGTAACATTATTGAAGATTGGCCTTCCCTCAGCTTCCAAGCTGTGGCAAACATGGCTAGTTTCTTGGGCCAAATTCCCTCTACCCAATTTTTATAATAACAGAACCTAGACTATGCTCAGTGCAACAATGTGACCAGCTAAAATGTTCACCTTCAGGTTATGAGTGGTCATGTGACCTAGTTCTGGCCAATAAGAGTTCATCAGAAGTTTCCTGTGGGCTAATAAAAAAAAATTTTTTGAAAGAGAAAGACTCAGTTTACATGTGTCTCTTCCTTTTGCACTTTGCCTTTGTCTTTCCTTCTTCTTTCTGCTTGGACTCGGAGTCTGGGTATTAGATAAAACCGACATTTTAGAGCCACGGGGAAAAACTCATGTTATGATAGTGGAGCAGAAGGTAAAGGGAATTTGAGTTCTTGATGATTTATCTCTGGACTCTGATATACTGAGGTGGAAACCTCTTAGTTTTTTGAGTTTACTGTCTGTTCACTGCTACATGCCTTGTACAGTGCTAGACACAAGGTAGAAACAATGACTGTAGAACAAGTGAATGAAAGGAGGAGGAGGATGTGACAGTCCCTAGGAGCTGCGGACATGAGCTTCCTCCAAGGTTAAATCTCTTCATTCCTTTTAAAGGTTTAAAGTTATCAAGGTTCTGTGGATGTCTAAGTATAAATATCTGGATATGAGTATCTAAATTCCCTCATTGATCAGTCATCTGACTTAAAACCTTAGTTGCTGAAGACGTTCTGGGGTAAGAAAAGAAGTTGGATCATTAGCATTAATGCTCATATTCATTCATCAGGTCATCTATTTATAATGTGCTCACCCGTACCTGGGGAAAATAGGACTCGGACCCCAGATAAATGTTCACAGGGGAAAGGAGGCAAATTGGAGTTAACGAAAAGAGGATGTCAAAATACAGCCTACAATTTAGGAAGTGCTCCTGCATCCGTCTCTGTGTTGGCCATAAACAGAGAGCGTTCTTTATTTCACACAAGACATCTCTCCAAGGATCTTTGGGTATAATTTTTATCTTCTTTACATTTGAAACATTTACTATACTGTCATAGCCACCAGAGGAGGGATATCATTTTTACTAACTGAAATACAGCTCTATAACTACATTAAAAACTGCTACAGGAGAGTGATTCAGAGTGGTGGCTGGAGGTGTTGGTGGAAATGACAGTGTTCTTTTTGCTGCAATTGCCAACCTAAAGTATGATCCGTAGAAATAGCAATGACTGGCTAGCGTCTAGCGGCTTCATATTTTACCAGAGTTAATGTGCATAAGACCAAGTATGGGAGGAAAAGGTAAAAATAGTAAAACAGTATCTTCTGAGGGATGTTACATAGCATGTGACTTTGATTAAGAGAAGACCAAAAGTAATCGTCATCAGAACGTTAATTCTTAGCATCTAAGAAAAGAAAGTGAATACTTATTGAACTTCTTTTCAAGCACATGTTACTGAAAAAAAAAATTTAATGATTAACAAAGAGGTAGAATGGGCAGAGAAAAGAAACAGGTAGAGAGTTTGCTAGTCTTTGAATGGTAAGCCAAGTTGTTTAAAATTCAAAATAAGTAAAGAGTAAAATAGATTTTGATCCAAGAACTAAAAATTACAATGTAATGAAAAATAAATCAGAGAGTTGACAGTTGACACATTACCACTTTAGGTGTCATACATGAGTCAAAGTAAATAAAATATAGGTTAATTGGGATTACAGGTTTTTGAAAGTACTTCTGTTTGAATTTTAATAAATGAAGAATCTCTGTATTTAGATAATTAAATTAAAATGACACGCTGTTTCTTTTTTATTTGCTCTTTTTAATGAAAGGAATTTGACTAATGTGCTCCATTTCCTGAGTAGCTGCAGCAGCTACCTTGCTATGTTAAACACTGTGGTCCGTGACTCAAAAAAGACATGTGAAAACGTAGACCTCTCTTAACAATGGAAGCACTGTTAGGAGGAAAAGGGACAGGCTTAGACAAGACAAATTGGGTACGGCATTTCTGGTTTGGGGAGGAAAATAAACTATTTGGATTGATTGAGAAAAGAGATTGAAAATGTATTGAAAGATGAATGGAAGACCAAATACGAATGTGATAAACACTTGTCCTTTGTTTGGGGTGACAAGGCATACTTTCCACAGGGAAAAATGCAGCCCCCACTGCAGCCCAGCAAGCTGCACTAGGTGTTTCAGGCTGCTGAGGTGCCAGCCCTAGAAGGCTTTCCTGCGCTTTGCCCTAAAAGCACTTAGAGAGAGTGAGCAAAAAGCCCTGAGGCCTGGGTAGCAGATGTGTGACCACATTCTCATCACAAGAAAGGCAAGAAAAGAAAGTCTTTCTAAAATTTGTTTGCAAAATATTTCTATCTTACCACCCTAAATGTGCATGGTTTATGTTGCCTTCAAAGGGGATCTCTACAGCTAAAGAGAATACTGATTGATAGAGTCATTTAGCAATTGACAAATTGCCTTCATGTGCACTGCCAGGTCTTGGGCTCAATGCAAGATTTATCTGGATGTGCACAATGTAGGGAAAGGCCTAATTCAGGAAACATCAAGGCCTAAGAAATGCGCTTTTTTTTTTTTTTTTTTTTTTTTACTTAACAGAAATGCCAATAAAAGATTGGTGATACATATATCGCAAGTTTCTAATTCTAGCAAGAGAGTACAGGCCCACCTATTGTCGCTCTGAGTGCGTCACCTCAGGTGGGCACTGGACACACGTTCAGGCATTGAGGGAAGTAAAGAGGGTTTACCAGATGACTGTTCTCTGCCTTCAAGGAACAAGCTGCTTTCTCCAAGTCCTCGAACTTTCCCCAGCTCTATACTTGGCCCAAAGGGAGAAATCCAGGTTCCCCTTACTGGAGGCCAGGCCTCATCTCCATTTGTCACCTCAGGCATAAATTTCCTCTTCTGCAGTAAGCCTGGTCAGAAAGTTAACAAAAATAAGGCAGGGCAGCAGTCCTGGGGCAGAAGGGTGGCTGTACACTTTCTACTTCCTTCACTTCATCACCTTCCCCACAGAGACCCACAGGCATGTAAGAAGATTAGCTCATGTGGTTTTAGACAGGGCACCGTCAACAATGCTGCGGGTATAGCAGGAACATCATAGCTATCAGGCTTGTCTATGAGGCATCTCCAGCTTCCGTGAGCCACAGTTGGTCATTCCCCAGTAATTACTGACTCAGGACTCCATATCTACTTTTATTACATCACTTAATGAGTTATAGTAAAATGATGTATTTACCCATGCATCTCTTTGTTCTCCCATGGCCTGTTAAATTATGAGTTTTCCACAGCACAGCTAAAGTCTTATACAGATTGTGTCTTTTTTCCCCAACCCATCCCCCTTACCCCTAAACCTGCAAGTGCCTACCACTTGGGCACTTACTAGGCAGCAGAAAAACACTTGCTTGGTGAACAAATACATGGGCGACTTGCAGCTCTGAGCCAGTACATTAAATGAAGAAAAGTTTCCAAAAATCGCCCTGTCACATTTTTGTCTTCAAGTATTGGAATATATTAACTTCAAAGTCAGAAAATAGAGGAACTCATATTAGAAATATATGGTACATTTCAAGGGCATATGTGTACATATGTGTGCATTTTCTCCCTGTATAATGTTATTTTTATTCTAAATATGCCAATAGCATTCTTCTGAATGAAATGAAACACCATATTTCTGTTTGTGAAATAGTTCCCACTGAACATTTGAGCAGATTGATACACTGCAAAATGTGTATGTAATGGGAGTCCAAACCCAGAGCAGGCACTTGAGCTGAGATCCAGGACAGAGTGCACACAGCCAGGGAGCAAAGAAACCAGAAGAAAGAAAGATCCTCACCCTAGCCAGTTTGGCTCAGTGGCTAGAGTGTCAGCCTGCGGACTGAAGGGTCCCAGGTTTGATTCCTGTTCAAGGGCACACGCCTGGGTTGTGGGCTCAATCTCCAGTGGGGAGCGTGTAAGAGGCATCTAACCAATGATTCTCTCTCATCATTGGTGTTTCTATCTCTCTCTTCCTTTCCCTTCCTCTCTGAAATGAATAAAAATATATTTAAAAGAAAGAAAGGAAGATCCTCAAACAAATCTACAGAGGGAAAGAAGAGGGACCCAGGGGTGGTGTATGGCCAAATCCTGCTCATCCAGGGAAGTGAGTGCCTGTGTGCGTGGGTCTGTCATTTTGCTTGCAATGTGGGAGAGTTACTGTCAGCATTGCTTTAGGAAACGGTTGCTCCTCAATTTCCAAAAGCAGATTTACCACACATCTGGGGACTTGGGGCCGAGAGAAACATGACAGAGAGGTGGTTGCTCAGAGGAGAAGCCAGAATCCACCCTCAGGGCAGTGAGCCTGGGATGGGCCAGGGAGCCTGGGGGAGGTTGGGTTCCTCATGGCCAGGGAGTGGTGTGTGATGTGCCCACACTGGTATTATGTGGGAAAGTGAACACAGAAAAAGGCAACACCCCAAACTCCCTGCTGGGTGGATTTCTGAATCTGTGTTCCCATCACTTCCTCTAACCTCCTTGCATTTTAATTTTAACAACTGTTACATCAATGTATGCCCCTATTGTACCTTAAAAATCTTTCGCAAAGGCATCTCTCTTGGAACCACTGGGGAAGGGAAGCAGTTACTGCCTGCTCTTTCCTAGCTGTGTTCTGGGTGCTGCTAATCTGAGAGCTAAGTCAGAACAGCAGCAGTGGGGATGACGGAGGAGCTTCCTGATAGCAACTCACAGAGGAGGTTCTAGAAAATCCCAAGCCCGCTACAGAAACCTAGAAGAAGGTTTATGGAGTAGAGGTGATCTTGCACATGGAGCAACATCACCCAGGCCCAAGGAGCTCGTGGGGTTTTACCAACGACGGTCCTGGTGGGTCCGTGATGGAGAGTCTACGGAGGTCTCCTTCACCTGCTGCGTGTCCATCAGGAAAAAGCGACTAACGTGCGTGGAGGTGAGCAATGCAGGTGGGAGAATCCTGTTCTCAGTGCCATTTGAGAGGCTTAACTATACCTCAGGAGTCACTCACCTAGCCTGAGTTCAAGTGCTAAGTACAGTTCTTTTTGTTAGAAAAATAAAATACTTGAAATTCTAAGTTGCTTATAAAAATATATGCTCATGTGGACAAAAATGCATTTTTTCTCACTTTGAGATATATGAATTTATAAATTGTTTTGCATGAAATAAACCCACTAGTAAAGCAATTGTAAAGTTCTCGCTTGTCAATAAGATGGCCCTGGCATTTGATTTCAAAACCCCTCAGCAGAGATCAGCAGGCCTTGTTTATTCTACTTGGTGGCACCCTTATTCATCGCTAGAGAATGCTAATGGCTATATTTTTATGTGTTATTTGCCTCCTGCTGAAAACTGTCTCCTAATCCTCTTTTTGAAATTCTCTTATTCTAATCAACCTCTGGAGGAATGTATTGTCTGAACAGAGGTGTGCTTGTTTTGATTTATACAAATCACTGTGCGATATCAACAAATGCTTGGCTGATGATTTCACTTGCACACATTTGCCTGGAGATAATGAACACTGTTCACCCAGTGTTCCAAATGACATGTTCTGCTGTGTCATTTACACATGCATGTAATCTTTGTTCTTTCTTAAAGATGAGGTCATTTTGAATCATAAGCAATATAAGTAACATGAACCATGAAATAAATAAAATTCCATATAACTCTGTCTTATTACAATCATGTGTTTAGTAGTATAGAGTCAAACCATTTGAATGTTTTATCTGAACTTTCAGGTATCATTTTAATTCTAGTTTTGGTTTTGCTATTGTTGTTTAACAAATAATGAGTAAGTTCTATGTACAAGTTCATTCTGGTAATTATTTTAGGAGAGAGGAAAAACCTTAACACATTGTTTCTGCTTGTAAAAGCTTTAAATATATTTGGAGAAGATTCCAATAGTAAATAGTCATAATCACAACAAGTAATGTTTGTAAAATATTTCATACTTTGCCAAACTCTACCCTCATCATAGCCTAATAATATGCTCCTCTGAGAAATCCTGATATTATCTCCATTTTATAAATAGAAAAAGGACCTTGTAAGTCAGGTAGAGTCTTCACTTTATTTAGTAAGCAATGGGGAGCTAGAGAAGATTTTTTTATACCGAGGAAATGACATGCTGAGAGTTGCACAATAGGAAAATTACTATGACAGTTGTATATGAATGGGGTCAAAGGGAGAAGGATTTAGAGATGAGAAGCATATTATAAAGCCCAGGAAAAATAAGATTTTGAAGCTGCATTAGAGTGTTAATGGGGGGAAGTAAACACAGGGATAGGAGGATTATTTCAAAAGCAGAAACAAAAAGACAAAAATAAATAAAAATAAAGAAATGTAGCAAATACCTAAACATTAAGAAGAAAAAGTGAGATGTGTTAAAAATTTATTCTGAAATTTCAAGCCTGAGTGTGGGGAAAACTATGTTCCATGAACAGAAATGTAGACATGAGAGGTCAGAGATAATGTGAGTGAGAGGAGTATGATTCCCATGTTGGGAATGTTGAACTTGAGTTGCTGGTAAGGTATCCACGTGAATACAGGAAATAAACACATAATAGATTGAAGTGCACCCCCGTCAGAGAACTATGGCGGTAAATAGAATAGCCAAGGGAGAGAATGGAGAGAGAAAGTAAGTTAACGGACAGACCTGTGGGATGACCTAAGTTTGTTAAGTCAGGGGGCAATGAGACAAAGTGGTGATTTCAGAGAAATGGTCAAAGAAGTAAAACTAAAAGATAACAGCCATCAGTGTTTATAATTCTTTAGAAAGAATAACACTTGCCGACATCATTGGGTTCATAAATTCATTGTATAAGGATGGGGTAGAGAAGAAATTGTATGAACTTGGAGCAAGAAAGGTTGAATACTCTTTTGAGAATTTTGAGAAAGATAAAGTAGGATTAAAGAGGAGGAGAAAGATAAGGAAAGGAAAAAGATAAGATGGTAGGGGGAAATGGAGGCACAACTAAAATAAAATGCTTTATAGTATATGGAAGACTCAAGTATACTTCAGCACAAAGAGAAAAAGACCAGAGAAGAGACTATATCCAAATATATTTTTAATAATTTCAGAGAAGAAGGGAGAGGGATAGAGAAATGATGAGAGAGAATCAATGAGAGAAACATCAATGATGAGAGAGAATCATTGATTGGCTGCCTGGGGATTGAGCCCACAACCCCGGGCATGTGCCCTTGACCAGCATCAAACTTGGGACTTTTCTGTCCACAGGCCGACGCTCTATCCACCAAGCCAAACCAGCCAGGACAAGAGAGTGTGAGAACTAAGGGAGCCAGTGGCTGAAGGGCATAAGATAAAGTCTTAGGTTGAAAAGAATATTGAAAGGGGATATCTTCAGACATATTTTGAGGTGGAGCAAATTTGAATATGCCCATTAAGAATGGCTTCCATTTTTATTTTTCCTCCTCCCGACACAATCTACCCTGAACAGAGAGTGGTAAGTCACAAACACCCAATTTTATAGGTAGATTTCACCTACTTGAGAGAAGCAGGATTAGGTTGATTAGGTTTTATGAAGTATAGCAAAGGATTAGAAAGAATTCGTAACCCCTGCTTGAGGCAATTTGATTTGTTCTGCAGTGCATTAGCAAGCTAAACTGTTGCAGCAGAGTCCCCAGATATTCAGTGGCTTCAGGGACAAAGAAGCTTGTTGCTCTTTTCCTTAGTCTGAGATGAGAGTTCTTTGTCAGAGGAGGCTCTCCTCCACACAGTCTTCCAGGGACCCAAGGTGACAACAGCTTCGCCATCTTTAACACATGACTCCCAAGGTTTCTCTGGGCATCACCAGTTGCCAACAATTTCCTCGTAAGGAAGTTAGGTGGAAGCGAAGACCTCCATGCAATCCCATTCCTTACATGTGTCCTGTGGACACGCTTCATGGCGAGGAGCTTGGACCAAGTAGTCCTTTGCTAGGCAATTGCGTCCCAGCTACAATTCTATTTCTAAGGAAGAAGAGGACAGATGCTGGTGGCAAACCAAACATTTTTTGCCACAAAGTACCATTAAAAGTAAACTTTTAAAAAATATATAAGCTTATTGATTTCAGAGATAAGAAAGGAAGAGGGAGAGAAAGATAGAAATATCAATGATGAGAGAGAATCATTGATCAGCTGCCTCCTGTACGCCCCACAGTGGGGATGGAGCCTACAACCCGGGCATATGCCATGACCAGGAATCAAACTGGTTCATAGGTCAAAGCCCAACCACTGAGCCGCCCCAGCCAGGCTAAAAAGAAGCTCTTAATTGTGGCGTGTGCTCGTGAACACACTATTCTAAATAAGATGATAGAAATGGTCTTGCTTTTAAAGAAAGCTCTCCAAGTTGTAAGCATATAAGCCTAGAAAAGAGACATAAGTGTATTTTTACTTGCTAAACTATAGTTAACTTCCCCTTCTTGGGAATGACAGATTAAAGCCTAATAGTTCATAGATACTTATTAATTATTTACGTAAGTAACACTTACGATCCCTCACTTATGTAATCTGATAATTCTCTGGATGCAATTAATTAGAAATGAGATCAAAGCTACATACTCCTTTTGATGTCCTATTTATATAATTTATTTCTGTCAGAAGAAAATAATCATAATGTCATGTGCCATGTGAATAGATGCAAGTTTTTCCTGACATTGTTGTTTTGGATTTCTTAGCTTTTTCTCATGAAGGATATGTCCTGTGATGTGACATGTTGTCTATTCTCACTGCTTCTTTTCATGTATACAGACTTGGTGGTCTCTATTTAAGTGTTTCGGCTTATTTTTACTTAATTGACGTAACTTTTCTGAGCTTCACATTGTTCAGTTAAAGCTCCTGGACCTTGAGGCTTTTCTTTGGTAAATCGCATAGTCATGGGTATGGTGGTAAAATGTGTTAATGTGCTTCAATTGTAATCCTAATGATTATTACCTATATTCACTGCCTATATCATGTTTTGGAAGTTTGACAGGATGAGGTGATGCATTTACAAAGCTATTTAGACACATTATTGGATATTTGGAAACCAGTTGTTTCTAATTCAAACAGTTACAAGTTTGTGAATCTTCTCTGTATCGTTCCCATTTTAGAATATGTGTTGCCGAAGGGACCCCAACAGTTACAAGTTTGAATAACCCACCAAGCGTTCTGAAAATAACCAATTATGTATCCTCTACAAAGCTGTTGTATCTCAGTACATATGCATGCAATTAATTGGCTTTTGGTCCGGCCCTGCCATGAGATAGTTCTATTTTTTGAGTCGTCTCTTACTTTTTCTGGAATCCTAGTACATCCTCACTGGTCAAATGGAAATAGTGCCTGCCCAATTGATTAGAAATTTAAAAAAAAAAAAATCAAAGTACTTTCAAAGGCAAAATTATGGGCATCATTATTTTAATTCCTCAAAATGATTTCAATGTGCTGAAAGCTCCAAAGAGTGGCAAAAATTAACAAAGGAGTTAACAGCAAGAGATCACACCAATAATCACTGGTAAAAATTCTCATTTCAATCTAAGGATTAGGAAAGTCACATTAAAGCCGTTTTCTCCTGTACGGCTCAGAAAAGTTAGTAAGAAACTGGATTAACAGAAAAAGGATACCTTTTTTTCCCCTAAAAATATCTCTAATTTTCTTTTTTTCATTAAAAATCAGATGAGATATTAAAATCTTCATCAAATCAGTTGAAATTGCTGTTGAAAAGTGATTTCACACTTAGAAGGAAATAGAGGGGTAACACCAGTTATTTGTGTTCGTTAGGTACAGGCTGGAGTGCTGTAACAAAGAGAGGGCAAGTGCAGCAGTTTAAATAAAGTAAGTTCCTCCTCACACACTCAAAAAAATAGGCCAGAGATGGCAGACAGTCCAGCCTGGCATGTGCCCACCCAAAAAGCCCAACATCTCCCCTTCTCAATATCCTAATCTGAATCACATCTTCAAAGTCCCTTTGGCGATATAAAGTAATATATTTACAGGTTCCAGCCATTAACATGTGAATATCTTTGTTGGGGGGGAGGGCATAACTCCACCTACTACAACCAATAAAGTAATTACTTTTAACATAAATAAAGTAGATTTTTAGGAAAAATAACTATAAGAAGAGGACATTTGGAAATACAGAGATACCTGGCAT
The DNA here is from genome assembly GCF_963455305.1 of Plecotus auritus. Classification (NCBI taxonomy): domain Eukaryota; kingdom Metazoa; phylum Chordata; class Mammalia; order Chiroptera; family Vespertilionidae; genus Plecotus; species Plecotus auritus. Next base: position 10,955,671 of record NC_137772.1, on the reverse strand, counting down.
GTGCGAGGAAGACCATGTGAGGACATAATGAGAAGATGGCCGTCTGCAAGCCAAGGAGAGAGGTCTCAGGGAAACCAAACCTACTGACACCTGAATTTGGGCTTCTGGCCTTAGAACTCTAAGAAAATACTTACCTATTGTTTAAAGCAATAACAACAATAATAATTATAACCCAAAGCTCAAACTAAAGTTTAGTGAGAAGAGTGACCTTGTTTTACATTTTGCAAATCTCTTCAATGATTTGATACATAGAAGACAGCTGGATTCACCCACCTGTTTCTGCACACAGTCTGCGGCGATGTGTTATTTTGGTTAAAGTACATGAAGAAAATCCATCTTCACATGGCCACATACTTATAAAAAGGGGAAGTATGTTAAAAGACTTCTCAGATAATTGTGGATAAGCTTACTTAGTACTATACCGCAACTGGACAAGTGGTAGTTTTATAAAGGTTGGTTACAATGTGGAATCAGAACCAATATGAATAAAGTTTTCATATTCTGTAACATGAAAATCCATTGGCCTAAGCTTGCATTTTGAATGATTTTGTGACATCATATATTTATCATTTGGAAAATATTGATAAAAATCTTAGAGGAATCCACAGGCAGCAAAATCTCAGACAAATGCCGAAGCAATATCTTCACTGATACCACTCCTAAGGCAATGGAAACTAAAGAGAAAATAAACAAATGGGACTACATCAAAATAAAAAGCGTCTGTCAGCAAAAGAAACCATCAACAAAACAACAAGAAAGCCCACTGCATGGAAGAACGTATTTGCCAATGTTATCACAGATAAGGGTTTAATCTTCAACATTTACAGGGAACTCATACAACTTAACAAAAGGAAAATAAACAACCCAATCAAAAAATTGGCAACGGACCTAAATAGAATCTTTTCGAAAGAGGACATAAGGAAGGCCAAGAGACATACGAAAACTTGCTCAAAGTCACTAATCATTCGAGAGATGCAAATCAAAACGACAGTGAGGTACCATCTCACACCTGTCAGAATGGCAATCATCAACAAATCAACAAACGACAAGTGCTGGTGAGGATGCGGAGAAAAAGGAACCCTCGTGCACTGCTGGTGGGAATGCAGACTGGTGCAGCCACTGTGGAGAACAGTATGTGGAGTTTCCTCAAAAAACTAAAAATGGAACTCCCATTTGACCCAGTAAACCCACTTCTAGGAATATATCCCAAGAAACTAGAAACACCGATCAGAAAGGATATATGCACCCCTATGTTCATAGCAGCACAATTTACCATAGCTAAGATTTCGAAACAGCCTAAGTGCCCATGAGCAGATGAGTGGATTAAAAAACTGTGGTACATCTACACAATGGAATACTACACTGCAGTAAAAAAGAAGGAATTCTTACCATTTGCAACAGCATGGATGGAGATGGAGAACATTATGCTAAGTGAAATAAGCCAGTCAGAGAAAGATAAATAGCACATGATCTCACTCATTTGTGGAATATAATGAACAACATAAACTGATGAACAAAAACAGATCCAGAGACAGAAAAGCATCAATCAGAATATCAAACCTCAGAGGGAAGGTAGGGGAGGGTGGGGGTAAGGGGGCGAGATCAACCAAAGGACTTGTATGCATGCATAAAAGCCTAACCAATGGACACAGACACCAGGGGGGTGAGGGCATGAGTGGGGGGGGGGGCAAAGGAGGGATAAGGACACACATGTAATATCTTAATCAATAAAGAAAACATTGAATTCACTAAATTGTGCATATCTCTTGACTATTACAACATTTTATTATATAATATGTAAATACAAGTATTAATATTATGACCACTCTCGTCAGAAAAGTCTTTAAACCTTAGGACTCTCTTATGCTCACCGTGGCAGATACAAGTTTTCCAATTCTAAGTTTTTCCTTTAAGTCTTGAATTTTACCTCTGGCAAGAACTGTCCGTTGTTTTTCTTGAAGCAACAGGCTTCCTTCATTCATTTCAAGAAAATGTCTGCCAAGTACCTATATCTGAATAACCAGGATTTGTTGTTGTTTGTTTTTTAAAAATAAAATGACATTTAAAAAATAATTTTTTAAAAATGAGTATTCAGTACCCAACTCAAATACAAATGCTTCCCTTTAAGACCATCATTATACTTCAGCATACATATGTGTTGTATGCATATTTCTTATTGTTTCACACATTCTATTAAAAAGTTATGCACTCAAATTTCCAGATTTGACAATATTGATCATCGTTATTGCTTTAATGATCAGTATAGTTTTCTATTTTTTAAGGGAAACTGGCATTTTTCTCCTGTGAGTGTGTGGCAGCAAAGAACACTCCTTGATTTATGCTAAGGCACTAACATTTCTACACACCATTGCTTTAGCCCAATCACTGCAAATGTCAAAAAGTATCTTGCTATTATCACTAAAATAGTTTTGACAACACAGACCCACTGAAAGTGTCTCTGGGATCCTTAGGGATCTGGGAACAACAAACTGAGCACAGCTACCTTCGGGCCTTACCTAAGTGAGCAGTGAAGAGCAGGTGAGACTCCCAAGTGCTCCCTGACACGATCTGGTCACTGAGAAGGTAAACATGCTAGTGTTTCCCATCATGTACTTGTCAGGATTTGTGTGCTTTCCAGCTTCTCTGCAGCTAGAGAAGCGGTACGGGTGGCCTTAGTTCACAGATCCTTATCAACCCCCAGGCAGGCGCTCTGCCTTTCGTTAGTATAAATAGAGAAAATATCTACTTCCTGTTCAATAATTTCCAAACACTGCAAACCTTTGGAGACAAAGATGAATTTCTTCTCAATTGCTTGGTTAGTCTGTGAATTGATCCATGAGAGACCTGGTACTTTGATTATATAAGAGAAACGGGGCTTTTAGTGAACTTGAATGTGGCGATTTGAGGCCATGTTCCAGGAGGACTCCTGGCAAGGGCAGAGTGCAAGGGCATGCAGAGGGCGCAAATGAAGGCCTGTCATGGGGGTGGGCACTGAGATGCAGAAAGCATGCCCTAGCACATCAGAAGGAAGACGGAACTAGAGGGAGACAAAGAACTAGCCAGACCATGATGCTGCAGAACACAAACATGATGAACCAGGTTAGCCCTGAGGGCCTTAAAGATTAATAAGCAGGCCATGGAGTTCTGTAATGATAAAATGACTGTGTCTAGTATTCTACATTAAAAAGAAATCTGCGCCAGCTACATATGTGCTCAAAAATATTTTCTCTTTTAAAGGGGAAAAAAAACTTACAAGAAAGTAGAAAATGGCTATCCCTCTTGACTTACATGTAATGATATGGAATGAACACAGACCACTCAAACACCAAGGCCCACCACTCTTCTTTGCAGCACCCCTTCCTGGAGGTCCTAGCATTTCTTAGATGAGATGAGGCAGAGCTGTGGCCAGACCGGCCATATACATATTCACAAAGTTTGCAGATGCAGCTACCACCAACTACTGCTAAGAATTTCTCAGAAATCCACATATGCTGGCATCTGGGCATACTCAGGACAGGTTGAAGTCCTAGGTCATAACAGGACATCTATTTCTTATGCTATCAGTGGGGAGCTCTCCATGTACCCACCGTTTGCCTGTGAAAGTGGACTTCTTGCAATGTCACCAGAAAAGGAATTCCCTGAGACTCACATAGAAGAATAAGTGGCATTTATTTGCGTGGAATTAAATCCTTGAGTTTCCCAGGTCCCTTCTCCCTCCATCCCGCCATGGAAGAAGTCCAGCTGTGTCCTTAGCAGAGCTAGAGCTAGGATTAAAGCCATTGCCCAACGCTTCTGTTCCATATTTGCACAGTCCAATCTGGCATCAGGCTAGCTTAGTGTGTGCTCCCAGCTGTGGTCCATTGTGTGTGGGATCCACATGGTGGTCGGCCACGCAGCCTCTAGGGCCACATGGCTATGGAGGGAACATGGGCGAGTGAGTGCAAGGAAGCAGGAGCGAAGCAAGACGAACAAGAGAGAGAATTTTTTTTGTCTGGGGCTTTTAAGTAGGAGCATAACCAATTAAGCCTTCAGGATTTTGCAGGCGTGCCGTGGCTCTGCCCCCACCTAGGCAATTACCTTTGTTTCCAAGTTAGGCTAAGAGGCACTTTCCCTGCATCACTCCTGCTTCACTGTGTATGCGTCCATCTCCCCTTTTCGGACTCTTTCCCCCAGTGACCTGCAGGGAAGGGACTTGGGGAGTATGAAATTGCAACTTCCTGCTGAAGCTGCCTAGATGGTCATGCTCATAATGTCTGGCCCTCCTTTTGCTCCTCTCTTATTATTAATAACTACCTAATTACAATGGTAATGCTTATAATTTTATCCATTAAGCCTTCCTTAAAAATGCCGAAGCCAGCCACAATAATCAAAGGATAGCTTGTTATATAATCTAAGTTACTTGTACAATAATGATATTATTCATTATTTTATAATCCAGTAAACAAAAATAAACAGATTATAAAATTAAAGTTTATGAACACAGAAATGGGAAGTCAGTGCATCTTAGGAAAGATTAAATAATTTAGAAGTGTTTATTACTTCTTATATTTCTCTGCAAAGTTTTAAGGGAGAGTCATATTTCATAATAACTACAGATTCAAGGTTGATTTATCTTTTCCTAATATCATCTTTTCTCCTTCTGCTTTATTTGCAGAATATATTCAGTATGTTTTAAAACATTGCAACAAAATGAAGGACCCATGTCTTCTGCCTGAGTGAAAATTCTTCAAAATTTTATTTCTTCCCACTGTTGGCTTGAAAAAGACCACTCATTCAAGTTGAAAACGAAAATTCTAAAACAATCCTAAACCCACCAGACAAACAATGATTTGTAGCACTTATCTTAGGCGTTTTTATTCCTCTTAAGCAGTTACAATCTCTGAAAATGTGTATCCTACGATTTCTTTTCTTTCTTCTTCTCACAGGTGTTCATTTCTCTGATTAGAGATCAAATGCTTATTTTCCAGCCCAGCCCTGTCTAGTTATTGGTACTCAGAAGCTTATTAATTAGAAGTCATGCAGAGAGAGTACTTCATTCTTGCCATATCTGAAATGGAAATCACATACTTTAAATGAAATTTTCATCACGATTAGTGATTAAGTCAACATGTAGTTATTCTGGATTTCAAATTTACTTCTTTTCTTTAGAAACACATTACAACTTGTAGCTACGCCATGACAATTTGTGAAGCAGTTGAAATCACAGCTGGGCATCTCACTTCCTGTAGACAGACCTAAGGGTCCATACTACGCCCCTGTCTCCCAGACTCCTTGTAGGAAAGCTCCACCCGGTCCAGATCCATAGACTTTCCACCCCTATACCCTCATTTGGAATATAGTAAGCACCCAGTTAATGTTGGCCATTACTATTATAACTATAACTGTTAGGATTAAAATACAAACACTATCCCATGTCTTTAAGGCCCAAAGCAAGTAAGCTTGTTGTCTTAGCTTGGGCTGCTATTACAAAATGCCAAAGACTGGGTTGCTTAAAAAACAGACATTTGTTTCCCACAGTTCTGGGGCTAGGAAGTTCAAGATCAAGGTGCTGGCAGATTCAGTTTCTGATGAGGGCCTTCTCCCTGTGTCCTCACTGGAGTTTCTACTTATTATGGCACTAATTCCATCATGAGGGTCTCACCCTCATGACCTAATCTAAACCTAACTACTTCCCAAAGGCCTCATCTCCAAATACTATCACATTGGGGGTTAGGGTTTTAATGCAAGAATTGGAGGTAGGGAGACACAATTCAGTCCAATGCATGTAAGTCCAACCCCCCAAAGCCATGTCCTACTCACATGCAAAATATATTTATTCTATGCTAACATGTCCCAAAGCCTTAACTCATTCCAGATCTAAAGTCTAAGATCTGAAGGCTCATTTAAATATTATCTAAAGCACATATGGGTGAGACTTGTAATATGACTGATTCTCAGGCAAAATTCGTCTCCAGCCATGAACCTGGGAAACCAGACAAGTTCTGTGACTCCAAAATACAGTGATTTCCATTCCGAAAGGAAGAAATGGGAAAAGAAAAGGTGATGGATCCCAAGTAAATCCAAACTTGACAAGGCAAATGCCATTAGATCTTAAGGCTCAAGAATAGTCCCCTTTGACTCAGAGCTTTGCCCTCTAGGCCTAAAGGGGTGGCAGTGTCCCCTCCCCCAGGTGACACTGAGGCAGCTTGGATTGAGATAGTCTGCCCCTTCAGCTCCCCGGGGCCTGTCCCCATCTCTTTCGGTGAGAGCCCCTCCCCTGTGGCCCTGTGTAGGCTCACCCTGACTGAAAAGGTGGGTGCCATCAGGCTTAATACTTCGTGCCACATTCCATTTATTTATTTATTTATTTATTTATTTATTTATTTATTTATTTTAATTAGAGTAGGCCCTGTCCTATCTAATGCCCTAATCTGAAACAGCAGGAATTTCAAGTTTACCTGCAAGTAGAAACTGAACCTTGGCAAATGTCCCAAATGTCAGAGAATAATCAGAAAGGGTAAATGTTAGCAATTCACTCTGATCTCCAGGTTTCATGCACCATTTGGTAGCCCTGTGTTCAACAGAGATGTGTAAATGCCTGTCTCGAAGCATTGCTCAGTCTGTAAGAGACAAAACCTACCGCCTTTGCTTTTCAGGGCCTAGGACATATGACTGCTGCATGCTTTATATTCTCTACCTGACGATAAATATGCCCCCGGATAATATTTGTCTCTCAGGAAGAATACATCAAACATTTTAAATCCCTTTCTTTGACATACGCCATATACCTCCTGAATAATTAAGTCATGATTCACAATTGGCCAGCGTTTCTTGGGTTTTTGAGTTTGCAGACTTCAAAGGACTTTTGTATGGGTAGAAGGTGAGGCTGGTGGTAAAGATCAACCTAAACTATCTTATCACTCAATATATGTTTGGGCTTAAAGATTTTTTCATTCTTTAGCCATGAGGAGAAAAAGCCAAGTCTTCAGCTTCAAAGCCTTATATATTCTTTCACAAGTCCTTGCTCACTCCAAGACACAGTTCTGAACTCCACCTGTGCCCGCTCACTCAGCTGAGTCAGTCTGTGTGCAGTTACCTACACCCTCACTAGCCAAGTCCTAATCCTCCTACAGAGCAAAGTCCTGCAGGTAGAGACCAGAACAAACAAAACCCAGAGTTTATACAGCAGCAGTACAACGGACGAGTGGTGAGGAAATTAAGTCGGCTCAGTTTAGGATAAAATCTGTAGTTCGTGTTTTTTTCTAAACATTTTATTCCATGACTTGGTTTTTAAGAGCAAAAAGCTAAGGAAAAGCAATCGTTAGAACACAGGTCCATTCCTCATCCCATCAAGTCCCTTCTTTAAAAAAAAAAAGTGAAGTACTGAATTGAATCTGATTATGGTGGATGCTAAAACAAAGCATACTTCAGAAATGTGTTGCAGACATTCATTTTGTATTAATTATGATGTATTTGGCCTTCAGTAGGTCATGTTCAATATTTAATCATTTTTTGAGACGTTTGGATCTGATTTAAGTACCCTGTTTGGTTGCTTTAATCCACTGTTCTTAATAAGAGAAAAGATGTGTTCACAGCCCAGGGATGGGATTATGTTAGCTTTCCTGCAAATCCATCTTGGCCTCGGCTCCCTGGGTCGCACTTTGGTAGGGATCCCTCTAGGCACTTGGTTGCCAGGGAACTGTTCCTGGACCAAGCTAAAGGCACAACACATCCTCTGACACCTTCTTAGACAAGTTTAAGGTTGCCACAGGCCTCAGTGTACATCCCTATGAGTAGAGAGGATCAGTACCTCCCTTGTAAGATTGCCATGCAGATTAAATGTCACGCGATTAAATGAGTTTGTTATAGAACGTGCTTAAGAACACTGCCTGCTGCCCGGGAAGCATTCAGCAAGTGACAGTTGTTATTTGGTTAATATTGTTGCTGCTGTTGTTATTGCCTCAAACAATGAAAAGACAATTAGGTAAGCACATCTTTATGTATCTTTGGCACTTGCCGAAACTGACGGGTTCTCTGTGGCACGGGTGCACCCAAGGGGAATGCGCTTCAATAGAACACGATGTCTTTACAATGGATTTCATGTAGAGGTCTCAAAATAAGTCTTTTCTTATCATGTGCGATATATGATGGAATAAAGGTAGACATAGAGTGGTCACTGAGTCAAACTCAAAACAAGCTTTTCTTTTGACAGCCATGGAAAAGTATTTCAGAGCTGGTGTTGTTTAAGTTCTGGATGAGTGTGCGGCCAACGCCGATGTGAAGTGGTAGAGAAGGAAGGATGGAGAGAAAAGAAACATGTCAACTTAGGGAAGGAGGGATGTGCATAGTTTGTGGTAGTATCTTTTTGATAAGACAAAGCTGGGCAAATCACATTCCATTCCTTCACCATTCCCTCTGAATTTGCCAGGAAAATCATTTGTAAATTCTAAATCTGATTCCATGTCCTCCCCAAATAATTCAGTCTATCAAAGCATGTATTCCAATGTTTACTAAATCTATGTTCAGTCACTTCATTAACCAGGAGATCCCAACTTCCCACCCACCCCTTCCCACCACTCCAGTATAAAACATTTTTCTCTAACAGCTTGCCAGTGCCTAACATTTCCATTAGCAGATGGGAGAAACTTCCGTTTCAGAATTAGGCCTTCTGCATGATCATTGAGTGTCTCTGATCCCCCTTTAGAATTCAAATGAAATTATGCATGTTAAGTTCAGAATGTTTCCAGGAACCAAGGTTTAGTAGTGGAGAGCAGACCCACTGGGGCTAAGAGGGAGAGAGTGGGGTAATGCACCCCAGAGGGTTATGGGCAAATAAAGAATAATAGAAAAGGCTAGGGACCCAAAGACAAATGTGCAGTCTTCAAAAGTTCAGTGCAAACAGTAGACCTGGACAGGAGTGTTGGTTGAATAGGAGTGAGAAGGTGAGGAGGTGTAAACCCAGGATTAAATATGATTATTGTATAATAGAGAGAGTTTCATTTGATCATCTGTTCTCTAGAAACAAAACGGATGGGAGAGGGCTCAGTTCCACGAGTCCACAGGGGGAGAGCACTTGTGTCCAGGGAACAGATCTTACTGGTGGTCAGTTCGAAAGTGTCACTGGAAACGAGGGTTTCTCATAACATGCAACTCAATTGGAAATAAGTAGTCAAGAAGTACAAGCTGCCATTGTAATATAAGTAAGTACAGGAGGTCATGTGCAACAGGAGGACCAGAACTAACACTTCTGTATAAGCTAAAAGTAGGTCTACAGTTGTGAGTACATGAAACAGAGTTTATTCTTGTGTTATTATTTAATTACTAGAGGCCCAGTGCACGAAATTCGTGCACAGAGGGGGGATTCCCTCAACTCAGCCTGCACCCTCTCCAATTGGGGACCCCTTGCGGGATGTCCAACTGCCATTTTAGGCCTGATCCCAGGGATCGGGCCTAAACCGGTAGTCAGACATCCCTCTCACAATCTGGGACCACTGGCTCCTAACTGCTCACCTGCCTGCCTGCCTGATTGCCCCTAACTGCCTCTGCCTGCCAGCCTGATCACCCCTAACTGCCCTCTCCTGCAGGCCTGATGTTGCCCCCAACTGCCCTCCTCTGCTGGCCAATTTGGTTCTGATTGGTCAATTCCTATGCCAGCATCAAAAGCTTCACCTCCTAGGCAGCCATTGGCTCCCCACAGCACCCACCTTTGGTTCTCATTGGTTGGTTCCTATGCCAGTCAAGGTCAAAAGCTCTGCCTCCTAGGCAGCCATTAGCTCCCCACAGAACCCACCTTTGTTTCTCATTGGTCAGTTCCTATGCCAGTCAGCATCAGAAGCTCTGCCTCCTAGGCAGCCATTGGCTCCCCATAGCACCCACCTTTGGTTCTCATTGGTCAGTTCCTATGCTAGTCAGCATCAGAAGCTCTGCCTCCTAGGCAGCCATTGGTTCCCCACAGCACCCACCTTTGGTTCTGATTGGTTGGTTCCTATGTCAGTCAGCATCTCCAGGCCTATCTCTGGGCCTGATCAAAGAGGCGGGGTTTAACAGCAGCCCCAGGGGAGGCCAGGAGAGAAAGAAAAGCCTGACTGCTGGCGAAGATCAGAAAGAAAGAGGGAGAGAAAGAGAGAGGTAAGTACACTGATCAACAGCTTCCACTGAGGCTGCAGGTCAGACCCTGACTCACTTTCTGGGTCTCAGCCACCTGAGCAGTCAGTGCTGGGTCACCAGGCTGCAGCTGGGCAACGCAGCGCTGACTTCCAGATGGTCTGCGTTTGGTCGCAGGCTCGGCCCCTTCCCAAGCCCCAGGCTTTAGGCTTGGGAAGCGCCCCCCCCCCCCCCCAACCCTGCCCCTCCGATCGCAGGCTCGGCCCCTCTGATGGCCAGCTGGGAGTGACCTGGGTGCCGAGGAGGTTCCCAGGACCCAGGTATGTATGCAAATTAACTGCCATCTTTGTTGGGTTAATTTGCATACTCACTCTGATTGGCTGTGGGTGTAGCAGAAGTACGGTCAATTTACATGTTTCTCTATTATTAGGTAAGATTGTGTTATTTTCCATATGAACAACTGTACTAAACCTACTTTTGCCCCATCCTGTATATAAGCAAAGTTGTTCAGAGTAAATCCTAAGAGTTTTCATCATAAGAAAATTTTTTCCAGCTTTTTTCTTTTTTTGCTTTTTCTTTTTATTATATCTACTAGAGGCCCAGTGCATGAAATTCATGCACAGGGGGGTGTGTCCCTCAGCCAAGCATGCACCCTCTCTACTCTGGGACCCCTCAAGGGATGTCCGATTGCCCGTTTAGGCCCTACCTGGATCGGGCCTAAACGGGCAATCGGACATCCCTCTTACAATCCAGGACAGCTGGCTCCTAACTGCTTCCCTGCTTGCCTTCCTGATTGCCCCTAACCACTTCTGCCTGCCAGCCTGATCACCCCCTAACCACTCCCCTGCCAGCCTGATTGATGCCTAACTGCTCCCTGCCAGCCTGATTGCCCCTAACTGCCCTCCCCTGCAGGCCTGGTCCCCCCCAACTGCTCTCCCCTGCAGGCCTGGGTACCCCCAACTGCCGTCCCCTGCTGGCCATCTTGTAGTGGCCATCTTGTGTCCACATGGGGGCAGGATCTTTGACCACGTGGGGGCAGCCATCTTGTGTGTTGGACTGATGGTCAATCTGCATATTACTCTTTTATTAGATAGGATAGAGGTCTGGTGCATGAGTGGGGGCCAGCTGGTTTGCCCTGAAAGGTGTCCCGGATCAGGGTGGGGGTTCCCTTGGGGCATGGGGTGGCCTGGGTGAGGGGCCTATGGTGGTTTGCAGGCTGGCCATGTCCCCCGGCGACCCAAGCAGAAGCCCTGGGATCTGGGATTTATTTATCTTCTATAATTGAAACTTTGTAGCCTTGAGCAGAGCCAAGCCTCCTGCTCTTGCTGCAGCCATTTCTGTTGGGATTTATTTATCTTCTATAATTGAAACTTTGTAGCGGAGGCCAAGGCAGGCCAGGGCTGCGGGAGCTTGGCTTCCTCCATTCCCTGGGGCAACTCAAGCCTCCTGCTCTCTCCAGCTCCATGGCTGCCGCCATTTTTGTTGGGATTTATTTATCTTCTATAATTGAAATTTTGTAGCCTTGAGTGTAGGCCTGGGCCAGCCAGGGCATCAGGGAAGCTTGGCTTCCTCAATTTCCAGGGACACCCAAGTCTCCTGCTTGCTGCAGCTCCGTGGCTGCAGCCATCTTGGTTGGGTTAATTTGCATACTTGCTCCTGATTGGCTGGTGGGCGTGGCTTGTGGGTGTAGCAAAGGTAGAGTCAATTTGCATACTACTCTTTTCTTAGATAGGATATGAGATGATGGATGCTAACTAAACTTGATTGTAGTCATCATTCCATTATATGTATGTCAAACTATTGTGCTGTATACCTTAAACTTATACAGTAATGTGTGTCAATTATACTTCAATAAAACTGAGGAGAGAAAAAAAAATCAAACCTTTTTCATAGACTAAGTCCCCTGGGCCTATCCCACAGACTCCCCTGAGTGCATGACTAACAGAAATCAAGGAAGTAATTTTCTCTCTGGCCTAGTGAAGTGTTAACCCAGGTTTGGAAAGGACAGGGAAGGCTTGCTGTAGCTTTTTTTTCCCTTAGAATCAATTGGTAAGAACAAACAATTTACCTAAATGTCTTTTCCTCCCCTTCACTGTACTCAATTTTTCATTAACTAAAGAAAACTGCATTTAGCCAGTCACAGATGTTGGGACCATCCGGCATATAGTCCAGCATTAGTATGTATGTCATGAGGAGATCCTTTTGTCAATATGTTTTAGAGTCCCAATTATATCTATGTAATCTTCAATTAATATTTTGGTACTAATCTCAATATTATCTTTTGGTTTCTCAGACTCATAGATACAGAGAACATTTTGACTGATGCCAGAGGGGTGGAGAATTAGAGGATTGGGTGAAAAAAGGTGAAGGGATAAAAAAGCACAAGTTGGTAGGTACAAAATAGTCACAGGGATAAAAAGTGAAGCATAGGAAATATAGTCAATAATACTGTAATAACTATGTATGGTGCCAGATGGGTATTAGATTTATTGGGTGATTACTTCATAAGTTATAGAAATGTCTAATCCCTGGGTTGTACACCTGAAACTAATATATATTGTATATCAACTGTAATTGAAAAATAAAAAATTATTAAAGAAAAAATATCTTTGGTTTCTAATATCTTTAGACTGTCTTCATAACTAGTTTTTTTCATCTCCATAAAAATTTAATATCAGTGTGTTGGGCAAGGAAATGTATCTACATATAAATGAGTGAAGTTCAGACCTTAGTTATTTGGCCCTGGTTGGGTGGCTCAGTTGGTTGGAGCATCGTCCTGTACAATGGGGGATGGCAGGTTCAATACCTGGTCAGGACACATACCTGGGTTGGGCACGTTCAGGAGGCAACAGATCCATGTTTCTCTCTCACATTGTTTCTCTCTCTCTCTCTCTCTCTCTCTCTCAAATCAATTTTTAAAAATAGTAAAAAAAGAAAAAGCCAACTGAGTTACTTGTATGTCACTTGTTTCAAAACAGAGAAGTAATGGGTACACTCGAAAGCACCCATTTTGTGAGGAAGAGCATACCCCAACCCAACCTGCAGAGTCAGAGCTGAAGAAGAGCGGGCGGGTGACTGCCACCTCTGGCCCCGCCCACAGAGGAGCCGCTGGGAAACAAGAGGCCTGGTGCTGAGGGCCTGGGGCAGCAGGTAGGGCCTCTGAAAGACACGTGAGGAAGAGTTGAATCCACATAAGGAATGTATCAGTTAATGAGCAGTAACACCTCACACAAATCTCTGCATTCAATGAGATCTGCCAGGGGTCATTATTTCTCCCGTTTTACATGTGAATAAGTTGGGGGTCAGGAGATAAGTGACTCATTGAAGTCCGATGGCTGGGAAGTCCAGGAAACAAGGCCTGAGCTTCGGCCTGACTGGATGGGAGGGTATGCTCTTTCCAACGTACCACATACTACAGATCGGATTTGGCTCCTCCAGTGATTACAGTCCGTACCCTTTAGGCCAGTGGTCGGCAAACTCATTAGTCAACAGAGCCAAATATCAACAGGACAATGATTGAAATTTCTTTTGAGAGCCGAAAACCGACTTCTGCGCATGGGCCACGAAGTTTCAATCGCACTGTACGTGCGCGCCCGCACGTGGTATTTTGTGGAAGAGCCACACTCAAGGGGCCAAAGAGCCACATGTGGCTCGCGAGCCGCGGTTTGCCAACCACTGCTTTAGGCTGTTGACAATCCATGCATACAGTCACCACCCCATCTTTTCTGAGCCTCATCAAGCTAGTAAACTTGCATGTGGATTGGGAGAAAATATGGTGTGTGTTTTTTATTGTAAATTAAAAGGGTCTGTAGTGCTTATATTGTTTGTTGACAGACTATAAGTAGGTCATCATTGATTTGCCAATTGCAAACAATATGAAAAGATGATCATCTTTTGTTTGTCCACTCAGCTGTCTTTATCCCTATTCCTAAATGTTTTTCCAGAATAACACCAGGTGTGGGTTAGGGTCCTGATAACAAGCCAGGCACAGAAATATTTCCCAAGACACCTTAGCTCAGTTTGCTGTGGCTTCTTAACACCCTGCTCTCTGGCTCCAGGTACTGAGCGGGGCTGGGCGGGGCTGGGCCGGGAAGGGCACCAAGGTACCAATAGGTTCTTCAAATGCGGAAGCAGCCAGCCAACTTTTGATGCAGGGAGCTTTTCAGAGCCACAGTGACAGGGTTAGATACAGAATTTAAACCTTGGCGATGCAGCCTTTTTTTTTTTTTTCTTCTTTTAACACTATGCCCATCTGTTGGCCTCATGTGCAGGCAGCTGCACCAGGACCTGGGTATCAACATTCTTAATGTCAAGGGGTTGTGAAGTTCTACTTTTGTGACAAGAAGTCTTCAGGGCCATAATCAACAGAGTAGGGAATTTCAACCCAAATATTATAACTCCTTTAGCCCATCTGTTAGCCTTGTGTCCTCAATTGAGCTTGAGTCCTAGAAGAGGCAGGGAAAAAAATCACAAAGCTTAATTTTTATTTCGATGGTTGTTTTTGTTTGTCTGTTTTTTAGAGTAGTGGAGTGGTGACGAAGGAGGTGTGGACATTGTTCACACTTTACCAAGGAAGAAAATAGAACTATTATAACTGGGTTTCTATTCTGCTTTTAAAAAGTTCCCCAATAGAAGTAGAGTTACGGGTTTGGAGAGCACTGGTTTAAGGTGATACAACTAGCAAAGCTTATGCTTTTGTTATTGCTGTTGTCCCCTTCTTCCCCTTCTCCCCCCTTCACCCATTCCTTTCCAGCTTTCCCAAAATTTGCAAAGCAACTTTATTTTCCTTAGTAATATAGAAATGTGGATCAGCCTCATACCACTGCTTCTGGTGGCCAAAAAGCAGGACATAGAGTTTGTCTTGCAGTGAGGTGAGGCAAAAATTGAGTTCAGTCCTTTACATGTCATAGGTACATGGGCACAGAACTGCAACTTAAGTTCAGAGAGATGTTGAGAGCTAGAAATGCAAATACAGAATTTATCTGCATAGAAGGGAAAACCATGAGAGTGGAGGAAATGATCCAAAGAGAATGTATGAAGTGAGGAGAGTTGCTGACAATGAAACCTAGGCCTCATGCTTCAGCAGCCCCACAGGTCCAATATTGTGGTCAACGTGGTCAACGGTCTCACTAAACACCTGTTTAGACATAAATCAAGATGTACCCACATTCAAAGTACAATAGGGTTTACTTATGAATCAACCTTTCCTGAAAGGTTGACTGACTGGAGGAATCATTCATTTATTCAACAAATCTTTATGAAACCCTACAAGGCAGGTAACAGTTCAAGACACTGTGTGTGATGGTAGGAACGTCACGGTTGTTAAAATATTGAAATATTTCTATACCAGAGAGCCTATGACAATGGCTCTCAG
This sequence comes from Plecotus auritus, assembly GCF_963455305.1. Taxonomy (NCBI): domain Eukaryota; kingdom Metazoa; phylum Chordata; class Mammalia; order Chiroptera; family Vespertilionidae; genus Plecotus; species Plecotus auritus. The sequence goes on along the minus strand of NC_137772.1, from coordinate 10,940,214 downwards.
CTAGGGTGACTTTGCTCCCCAGGAGACATGTGACAATACCTGAGATATTTTAGGTGGTCAGAATTCAGGGGGAGGGGATAATGGAACCTGGTGGATAGAGAAGCCGGAGATGCAGCCGAGCCTCCTCCAATGCATAGGACAGCTCCCAACAACTAAGGATCATTGGTCCCAAAATGTCACTGGTGCCCACACAGAGAAACCCTGGTAGAGAGTCACTGTCGTGAGCCCACAGGAGCGCCCTCATCTCTTCTCTGCCTCTCTCTTGGTCCATCCCCTCCTTCTCACCCCCTCAGAACCCAGCAACTAAAGAGTTAAAGTCTGTCCCCAACGGGAACTGAAGGACTTTGTTCAACTTCATGGCTCATGGCTATTCTGATTGGTCAGTGCCCTGGCCTTATCAGTTGTTAAATATTTGGAATATTTTATAAGTATTTATAAAATACGGTCTCTCTCATCAATAAGTGTACCTGAATCCTGTCAATGATGATATTGATTGAAATTCCTTCCTTTCAGAAAGATAATAGCTTTCACTACATAACAAGTATCACCAGGAAAATGAAGATTTGATACACCAAGCTCTTTGTGAGGGGTTGGGAGGATAAAATCTGGAAAAACTCTGAGGCATTTTTTTTTAATGACCTGGACGTAAACAGTTTATTCCAAAGTATATCCAAGTATAAAGATGTAAACAATTCTCAAAAAGATATTTTTAACATAGCAGGTGGTAATAGGAAAGAAACTTTTCTTAAACACTTGTTGAGCCATCCTTATACTCATATAAATCGTATTAAATATGAGCTACAAATACTGTTTGGATAAGCTGCACAACGTTTTAAAGGCTTTAAAATGACCACTTTAATATCTCAAGGAAATTACATAGCAAAGGAAGTCTGTTTTGAACGTGTCATTTTTTTCACATCTTCACATGTTGACATGGTTAGTTACTAAAGATAAACATAAAATATTAATCAGCCACCTACAGTGTTGCTTTCTGTTCGATGCTCCTGGGAATTAACCAACTGATTTATGCTTATTAAAATGCACTGTAAATTAGAAAAACAGTTTTGTAAAGACATAATTTTCATGGTCATACAAGTTAAAACAGGGTAGCATGCCTCTTAATTTAACAGCCCTGAAGTTCTTCTCCTTTTCACCAGAGCATTCAGAACTAAATAGGTGACAGACAGCAGATTTTTTAGCCAAGAAGGTCAGTATTTTACCATTGGTGGCTCAAATAATGTATCAGTGTGCTGCCTTCAGAGTATACTTCTATTTCTTCTGTTATTTACATTATTTTTAGCAGGCAGATACTATCTCCCCAAAATAAGGTTTGCTCATCTTCCACATAAAATTTAAGCTAATGTTTGCATAAAAGTGTCATTCAAGAGTTGGCATGAAGGGATTAAGACATACAAATTGGTAGTTACAGATTGGTCACAGAGATTGTAAATTACAGCATGGGGAATATAGTCAATAATATCATAATAACTATGTATGGGCCCAGGTGGATACTGAAAATATTGGGGGGACTACACTATAAAGTATATGGTTGTCCAGCCACTATGCTATACATCTGAAACTGATACAGAAGAGTACTGAGTATAAACTGTAATTGAATAACAAAAAATGAAATAAAAGCAAACATAAAGCTTAAAAAATTGATATTAAAAAGCAAACATGATAACAATCAAAGTGTTTAAAAAAGTATAAAGTAACGAGCTTTAAAAAGGCTCCCCTCCTTCACGTTGTCATTCATCCACATGGCACGTGATGCCAGCCGGCTGGTGACCTCCTCACGCTTAGAGACCCCGCCTTGTATTCCTTTCATTTTCTATGGCTGCTTGAACGCTGCCTTGGAAATAACCATCTCTATGACTATGTGTTGGGCCTGTTTTAAAAAAACTTAAGAATCCTTCACTTCAAAATGTAATTGACATTGTAATTAACCTTTCTTAAATTAAATTAAAATTTTGACACGTTTAAAGAATCATCATCTCTGGTCATCTTTGATTGCTTTTGATTAGCTCAATTCATTCAGTTGGTCACTTACAATTTTATAATATTAACATGCTTTACCAACATCTGAAATCTCACCTGCTGAAATGGCCTTAAACTTGGCAGCTTTTTCCCTCAAGGAGCATACCTTCATTCTAGCGTCAATTTAATGCTTACTCACAGAGTACCTGTGTTAATGTACAATGTTCTGTTCTGCACTATATGTGGTTTGGCATTTTGAAGTTTCTTATGGATGCCAGGATATTGATTACAAGGCCAAAATGCAGTGTGTGTGGTCTAATAGGACAATGACCCTGAAAATCAGGTAACAGACTCTATCTTAAAGCATCCAAACACAAGGTGTTGACACGATTCCTGTCCAGGTAATTCTCAAACCACACTGAACATTCAAATTCACTTGGAACAAAGGGGTCCATGGCGAATGCTCACTAACTAGTTGCTAAATGAATGAAGTGGGCCTCTTTAACCTAAGAGATCTTCCATTGATTTCATGACATTTTAGACCTAATATAAACTATAGATTCATGTAATTCCCTTGAAATTTTAGGAAACTTACCTTTACACACATGCACACACATATATACACCCAAATTCAGTTGGAAAGAAATCTATTCAGCAGAAACGCTCTTATTATATTACATGTATTGAAATGCAAAATTTTCATAATGGTTAGAGAAATCAAAGTTTTCCAATGTTTCACAGCTTCAAAAGACATCATATCTCTGCATCCTTTGAGCCTCCACTACTAACAATAAATACTACCACACACATGAAAAATCACTGACTGAATATTTCTACAGGAATGAAAATTGGCGGCACACCTAAAGTTTCATTGTTCAACATTTATTGAGAATCTATTTCATCAGATTATTTATTCTCTCTAATTCTTAGTTTTTACATCTGTCAAATATGAATAATATGTACATCATAAGTTTGTCATTAGGAGTAAATGAAAGTGCATGCAAAGAAATGAGCATGTTCTTATTCCTGGACAAATAACATTTTTAAGCTGGAAGGACCTCAGCCTTCTTCTGCTTCGAAATGACAAAATGAAGCCTCAAAGAGGGTAACTTGAAGAAATCACACAGCTTGTCAGTGAAAGATCCAAATTCAAAACCTGGGTCATAGGACATACAGTTTGATTCTATTTCCATAGTATTACACTAGAGTCTGAGCTAAACTAACTTTGAAATAATTAATGTAAAGTTTGTGTCATAACACACACCATAAAGTTCTACCCTCAAGCTTGTCACTCATCAAAAAAATGTATCTTATGTGGGTTTGTAGTGCAAGCCCTCAACAGTGACTAATTTGATTTATTTTCTGGATTAGTTACCATAGATGCTTCTCAAAATGTTTTTCCACAAGCTTTCTCGTGGAAATAGAAGCTAAATATGAACACTCATTAATCTTGTCCTTCTTCCTGAGAAGGAATGTTAATAAAACTACTACAAGCAGGTTCTCAAGCATCATGAGTCCTTCTGCATTGCTGAGACGGTGAGTCCTTGAGGATAATCCAGTGACCAAGTCTGGAAGTGCTGCCCCTGGGCCTGGAAAAGCAACTGGGGATAGTGGGGGGAGGTGTGGGGAGTCAGAGAGGGGGTGGGAGGTTCTTTCAACTTCTCCACACCTGCCTCAAGGGTCCTCTCTACCTAAAGGAGCCCCAAAGTTGACTGACTTGTCAGAACCAACTGGGGAGCTTGTGTGTTTGTTTAAAAAGAACATGTTCATGTATTTTAAACTTTTGTTTTTAAATAAATAATTTTATTTATTTCAATAAATTTTATTTAAAGAAAATGATAAAATTCAAAATTTAAAAACTTTTGTTTTTAAATAAATAATTTTATTTATTTCAATAAATTTTATTTAAAGAAAATGATAAAATTCAAAATTTTATTTACTTTTAAGTAATTTTACCTTTATTATAGACATTTACAAACATACACAAAAATGCAAATAACAATATAATGCATGCCACGAGTTCCCATCTAGCTTTAATTAACTAGCAACATTTTATCCATATTTTGTCATCTATTCCTCCCCCCCCCCTTTTATTTTTTGGTTCTCTTGTTAATTTTACTAGTAAAAAGTAAATCCAGTCATGCTTTCATTTCATCCATAGACACTTCAAATAAAGACTTTTAACAAATCATCACAATGTCATTATTACACTTGATAAAATTAGCAACACACCTTTAATATCATCAAACACCCAATTTGTGTTTAATTTTCTTTAAATGTAATAAAAGTTAGTTTGTTTGAATCAAAATCCAAACAAGATCCTAAAAATGTATTTGGTTGACATGTTTTTTAAGCCTCATTAAATATTTACTGTCTCCCTGTGCCCACTTTCATGTTTCTATGCCATTTACTTGTTGAAAAATGGGTTAGTCTAATTTCCTTATTCTGAACTTGGCAGGTTACATCCTTAGAGTATCCATTAATATGTCCCTCTTTCTCTCTGATTTCCCACAAACTAGTCCATAAAAATGGTTCCCTTCTGGTTCAGTTTTCCAGGCAGGAATACCACTTAGGAAGGACTTCATGTCTGTAGGGCTTTGAAAGCAATATACGTAAGGAAAGGAAGTGGAGGAAGTGTTGAAATAATGACATACACCCCAGTGTTTTTCTTTTCATGCCTTCACTTTTTAAAAAAATTAGGGATTATTTGGCTTAATCCAGACTTTTATCCTGAATTCAAATCAAAACGATGCCGTTGTAATAACCTGTTTACTATTAAACAGGAAAGGAGGAAAGGGAAGACCACATATAGGCATGCCATTTACAGAGCTTTGCCAAAAAGCTGCCTTTAACATCCTCCACGTCTATTCCCCTGCAGGTTGGTGGGGGAAGGGACTAGACAAAGGCAGTTTAGAGCAGGCCCAGTGAGGTCTGGGTGATTGCAAAGGTGCCTACCTGTCTGCCAGTCATTCCTGGGAACAAATCAGTGACCAGGATGGATGTGGCCATCAAAAGCACAAAACCTGAATACTTAAAACTTCCAAACAAGGAAAGTGTGTTCTCTCTCTCTCTCTCTCTCTCTCTCTCTCTCTCTCTCTCTCTCTCTCTGTGTGTGTGTGTGTGTGTGTGTATCTGTGTGTGTCTATCTCTCTCTGTGTCTCTCTTCTACCTCTCATGCTCCGGGTTCCAGGTTCCTGGCTCTCCTGTGGCAGGGGATGTGTTCCCTTGCACCCATATGGCCCACAGCCATGTGGGACTGCACACATGGACTAATGGACTCTAATTAGCTGAATGCTGAACTACAACATGGAATGGAAGCTCTGGCCTGTGGCCTTGTGTCTGGCTCTGCTGGAACCCCAGCTGCACCCTTTCCAGGCCTAGCTTAAGGGACAGGGACTTTGGAACCTGAGAAATGCAACTCCATGCCAATACAATCTTCCACATTCCATCCTCCCGTGGGGACTTCTGAAAATGCTTGTTTCAGCGGCACCCCAAGAACCTCCACCTTGCTCCCAGAAGCAATAGGGGTTTGATTCTCCGATAACAAAATCAAACTTTCCAACCAAATGAATCAGCATTCAACAAAGGAAGTGGACAGTACATGCACTGTTTGATATTTATGACCCTGTTTCACATCCAAGGCCATCAACAAATATTTTGAACCCCTTATTTCTAATGCTTTGTTTTTTGATCTGCAAGCATTTCAAAATCCCAGCCTCTCATCAGCCACACACCTGAAGCTGTTAGACCCAATGAGTTGTCAATAAAACATTACTTACAAAAGTCTTTGCTTTGAAGTATCTGTTTTATTGTGATCTGACCCACTCCACCTATAAGGGAGGCAGAATAGTACATCCATGCACCCAGCACCTAGCTTTGTCAAATCTCTTCAAGGAACAAGACTTGACAGACACAGGAAGATCTCTGTTCTTCCCTGCTCACCCATCTCATTCTTTTCACTATCCTTTGAGAGCTAACCACTTTTCTGAATTCAGTATTTATTATTCTATTCACATTTTAATAATTTCACCACATAGTATATATTATAAGTAATATATAATAGTATTTGGCATTTTCTAAAATGTATATAAATTATATTAATACTGTATGTAGCCTCCTGTAGTGGTTTTTTTTTTTTACTCTTATTGTTGTTTTGAAGATTTATATACTGATAGATATTTATATATTGTTCACTCAGTTTAACTGTTACATTTTATTCTGATCCGAATATTCCACAATTTATTTACTCATTCTTTTTAATGAATATTTAGGTCATTTCCAAATGTCACTATTTAAACAACATTGCAATGCAATGATATGCATTAGTTAGCTTTTGCTGGGATAACAAACAACCCCCAAATCTCAGAGGTTTACAAGACAAAACATTTATTTTTCTCTTAGTGGCACAGTGGCTTGACTATAGCTCTATTCTAAGGTTGGGGCTTGGGAAAGCCGAGAAAAAAAACAAACAGAAAAAACAAACAAACAACAACAAAAAAAACAAGGGGGTTTCTCTACTCCCTCTGAGCTTTAGGCATTTCCTTTCCTGCTCCTCACCAAGGGGGTAGGGGTGTGAACTTGTTAGAAATGCAAATTCTCAGGCTACAATCTGACCTATTGAATCAGAAACTGTGGGTGGAGCTCAGCAATCAGTGTTTCAACAAGCTCTTCGTGGTTCCGATGCCTGATAAAGTTTGACAACCACCAGCACAGAAAAAGAAAGGACTCACAGTAATTAACATCTTAAGATAAGTAATGTGAGCTTGCTTGCTCTTCAGTGTCCTTACTTTAGGTAAGTGACAGATATTTACTAAACAATGAAATTCTTTTTACATTGCCCAGGGTCGTAAAGAATTTGCATAAAACACAAAGAACCAAGAGATGCTACACTAATGACATATTTGTAAATAATTTTGAGTGATTTGAGTGTATTGCTGCTGAGTTATAGGAAGGTTCTACATTGATTTATGTTTTGTTTTATTACTACTGACCTTTGTGTGATCCCATTCGATGAGGAAGTTCTTTGGATCAGAGTACTACGATATTGGTCTCTAAATGAATGCTTCTTTTGGAGTTCATTTTCTGGCTAATTTGCATCCAAATGGCCCTCTCTGACACACTGATAACAGCACTAAAGATAGTTTAAAGACCCAAACCTTCAGGAGAAAGCTTATCAGAGTTCAGCGTGAAGAGTTGTATTTATGCTAGGAGATCAAATGTCCCATATAACAGTTTTCTAATCTATGTCTTTTAAACAAATAAACAGGCTTCCAGGTTATTACATAAATACAGCTTGCTAACATTTTACAACAGTTAATAGATAACAAATATATTAAAAAGCGAAAAAAGTTGAAACTTATATTTAAGGACTTGCTATGTCTCAGACTTTAAGTATTTACACACGTAATTTTAATAATCTATTGGGTAAATATCATTACAATTTTACATAAGAAAACGAAGGTTCCAACCTGTTAAGTAACTTGTCCCACATCGCAGGTAGATCTGTCTGCCTGCAAACCCCACGTCTTCCCAATGTATCACGTGTCCACTTCAGCAACACAGTCCTTTCATTCAGTTTCTTCCCATGGTTACTGGGTGGATGCACTGAACGAAGTCTTTGCACAGGAAAGTACAGCGCAGACTTACCCAGGCAAGGGTCAGATCTGAGCCTGAAATAAAGTTAAGTGGTAGGTAATCTCACCGAATGCATAAAAACATCCACCATGTTTTAAAGTGGGGCTTTCAAAGAACCTTTCTACACTTAGGTAGGTAATTTTGCCCCAAAACGAATTCACACATCATGCCACGATGGTAATCCCAGGGCCACAATTAGTGATGAAAAAAATTGCTTGATGCAAGCATGTGGGGCCACTCTCCCGGATGCTGGGTCTGCCCTGTCCCTTCTCAAGAAGCGTCAGGATTGGATCACTGTGTCCTGTGGACGCAGCCTGTGGGGGGCAGCACAAATCATAGGGATACTCGATGGTATAAACACTGTGATGTGAATAATAAGATGCTTGCTTGTCTTTGAAACCTTCCTACTTAGCTAGTTATGAAACTGCCTACGTTTTACAGAAGAAAGTTTTAAAATAAAATGCAACACCAAATAGAAGTTGCCTGAATAGTGGGTTTCAAAAACGAATTCATCATCCATTACAGAACATTAAACTTAACAAAGAAAGAACTTAATGCATCCTGAAGATTCTCAGAAGATTGCTGGACTGAAGACTACCAAAAAGTTAGCCTTCTTAACAGAATCACTCACTACTTTTAAAATGTACACTCAAAAAACACTATTCAAAAATAACTATTCAACAGAAAGTATTTGGACCTAAAAGAAAACCAGAATATGTTTCCATTGCTACACACACACACACACACACACACAGTCTAAAGGCAAATTATATACATTTTTACTTAAACAGGACATCTCAAAATCAGAATATGTATATTTAAATGAATATATATATTTAAATAAGTACTTCTATTGGCGTTCATTTTCTGGCTAATTTGCATCCAAATGGCCCTATTCGAAACCCTGATAACAGTGCTTATGTGGCCCTCATACCTTCTTCCACTTTTGCAGCATTATAGAATGCCAGGTAGCTCAGTCATCCAGACACAGATTGTGCTATTTCCTAACACGATTCCAGAAAATGGGACAAGATCTCAGAATTTGTGGTGCCTGTCTTTGGTACCGTCATCTCACCGTCGGCTCTTATTTGCAGTTAGGGCTGCTCAACAGAAGACATGGATTGGCAGGTAGCCACTATATACAATGGAATATCATTCAGCCTTTAAACAGAAGGAGATCCTGCCATTGTAACAACGTGGATGAACCTGGAGGACGTTTTTCTAAGTAAAATAAGGTAGGCATAGAAAGAAAAATATTGCATGAGCTCACTTATATGTATTAAAGTGAAAATCACAGAAGCAGAGAGTAGATCGATGGTTACCAGGGGTGGGAAGTGGGGGAAATGGGAAGATATTGGTCAAAGGGAACCAAGCTTAGTTACTTAGGATGAATAAGTTCTGGAGAGCTGGTGTGCATACAGCATGGTAACTGTAGTCAATATACTGTCCTGTAACACTGGAAACTTGTTCAGAGAGAGACCTCAGGAGGTTCTCTCACCACACACGCACACGCACACACGCACACATGTAATCACATGAGGAGATGGAAATGTTCATTAGCTTGACTGTAGTGATCACTTCACTATGTAGGTGTACATCAAAGCATTAATTAAAAAATAGCACTTTGGCTGCTATGAGCTTGTGAACTGATGGTCAGTGGTGTCAGTTCAACACCCACAGGAATCCCCAATTTGGGGTGTTATGAAGGAGAAAACTGTATTCAATGCACACCAGCTCACAGTGATACAGCAGGGCTGTGAGGCAGCCCTGGGGCCAGGCCCCTCCCAGGCTAGACAGCTCTGCTCTGCTCCTGGCTGGTCTGCCCTGTGCTGGGCTGGTCTGCTCCACTCTGCTGAGCCACAGAAAGGCAGTCTTCAGGATGTGGTGAAAAGAGAAAGTGCTTTCTCCCAGCAAGAGGGGGGTTGGCTTATATGGACAGAAGTCCCCGCCCCTGGTGGGAGTCCTTTATAAGGGCTGGCTCAGATGGCAGGAATGGTGCCTGCAGGCAGTCAGTACAGGGGCGGGCAGTTAAACACAGGCTTCTCCACAGTTTGCAGGAGAGGCCGCTGTGCAGAAGTGGCAGCTAAGTTCGGTTTTTAAAAAAATGGAGTCAAGTTAGCCATCTTCTTAGTAGGTGTCTTTTTTTGTCAGGGTGCACAAGCTTCACTGGGTTGCACTATGCTAGTGTACTCGCCCTTTAACACATGTCGGAATCATCTGCAGGGTCTATGTGAGCAGATTGCTCAGCCCCCTAGGAGGTTTGGATTCCGTCGGCCTTGGGCAGGGCCTGACCTCTGCATGTCTAACACGTCCCCAGGAAATGCCGGTGCTGCTGGTCTGAGACCACACTTTGAGAACCACTGCTCCATGCGAACACCTTTGTTTACCAGGAATATAGGAAAATAGTATGGTAACGGCTGCCAGGAAACCACACCCAGGGTCGCCAATAGCTGGTTTGAGAGTTAATTAATGGGCCTGCTTGTATCATTAATACAAGTTGGGGTCCCAGCTGGAAACAGATGGCGCACTTCAAATGGCATGAATTCCCTACAGCCAACAAGCGAATGTGCAAATCTTGTTAGGCCTTGGGGCTTTGTACTGAAGATCTAAACACACAGGTAAAAACTGAACTCTGCTCATGTCCACACACACTCGTTTAAAACAGCTGACACGAGCTCACAGCACCAGGGTGTATCCATGTGCGCGCTAGCTGAAGGCCCACGTGGGCATCTTACTGGACACTCTGGAACGTTCAGAGTTTTCCTCCAAGAGCACCTGGTGGCCTTGCCCGCTTCTTCCCACTAATTCATCTCCACTCATAGCAGGACTCGGGTAATTTAAGTACCTAGAAAAGCTTTTCGTGATGGATCACACTTTCGCAGTCCTATCTCCCTTCTTCTGGTCTATGGCCCCTTTCTCTGCTACCCACTATAACAGCTATTCAACACATATGCAGAGGAGTATTTTATTTCCTTTCATTTCTGCATTTGAGATTATATCCGTTCTTGTTACCCTCCACTTCTCCAAATAGCTGTCAAAAGGGTATTCAACAGACACATTGAGAACTTTAGGAAACAGATGAACTCTCTATATAGCCCTAATTATTACAGCATTCTCCTTTACTTCTGTTTGGGTGTTAAATCTTTTTAATAGTAATATGTTAGTAAAAGAACTCGTGTAAAATATTTTAAGTTAATAAGCACAAAATGACTACAACCATTCCCTAGCTCAGAACTAGAATAGCCTGTACCTTAATGTATGTCCCTATCCCACCCACCAGCCTTCTCTCAAGCAACCACTATCCTTATAAAACATGAATACTCTATATCTTATGAATATTTCCCTCAGCAACATATTGTTTAGTTTTGCTGGATTTTGAACAAATGTCTACATCTATTTCTCATTCCATATTATATTTTTAAAAGTCACTCATATTGTTACCTGTAATTGCACATTCATTTTTCCCTGTGTAAAATTCAGAGTGCGAAGATGCTGCAATTTATTCATTCCTTCTCCTATTGCTGGACACGTGTGTGTTTTCCAGTGTTTTGTTATTATGAACGAAGTTGCTCTACGTTTTTATAAAGCTCTCTGCTGGTGTACATGGTTTAGAGTCCCTTGTGGGTGTACTAAACCTAGTAGCTGCACCAATTTGCAATCCTACCAGTACTGTGTGAGAGTTCCTGTTAAGCCGCATATTCACCAAGTCTGATATGATCAAGCATCTTGATTTTTGCCGATATGGTACGTATACAAGGGTATTACGTGGATGACTTAACTTTCGTTTCTCTGGTAATTAGGGAAAGTATGTCTCCCTATGCACTGTATTGTTTTTAGTGTTGCCATAACAGATTACCACTCACTGGGTGGCTTGAAACAATAAAAATGTATTCTTTCCCAGTTCTGGAAACCAGGAGTCCAAGATTAAGGTGTTGGTTTTCCTTCTGAAAGCTCTCAGGAAGAATTCATTTTTGCAGCTCCCAATTTCCGGTGGCACGAGGCATTTCTTGGCTTGTGGCTACATAACTCCAATCTCTGCTTTTGCCTTCATATGGCTCTTTAGCTCTGTGTGTCTCAACTGAATGACTCTCATAAGGACACTTACGATTGAATTTAGGGGCCACTTGGATAATCTAGGAAGATCTCATTTTGAGAGTATCAATTTAATTACATCTGCAAAGACCCTTTTCCCCAGTAGTTCACATTTATAGTTCTGGGGATTAGGACATGGACATATAATTTTGGGGGATGGGAGCATAATTAAACCTACCATATGTAAAAATCACCATTTATAGCTCTTCTTCCAAAATACAGGTTTATGATTTTCCCCATTTTTCTATTGAATCTTTCCTATTTTCCTATTGAAACTTCTTCTTATTGATTGGTAGGACTTTTTATATTAAATACTAGAGGCCTGGTTCACAGATTCGTGCACCAGTGGGGTCCCTCAGCCTGGCCTGCACCCTCTCACAATCTGGGACACCTTGGGGGATGTCAGACTGCCAGTTTCAGCACAATCCCTGCAGGCCAGGCTGAGGGACCCACCCAATGCACGAATCCGTGCACCAGGCCTCTAGTATACATATAAGATCTTTGGTTAATCTCTTCCCGCCCTCATCCTCCCCCCTCCCCTCTGAGATTCATCAGTCTGTTCCATGTTTCCATGCCTGTGCATTGAGCGTCTGCCTCCTGGTGGTCAGTGTGCATCATTGCTACTGGTTGAATGGTTGAACGGTCACTTAGGCTTTTATATATATAGATATTAAGTTTTATCAATTATATTTGTGAACTGAGTATTCTCCCAAACTGGGGCTTGCATTTTTACTTTTTAAATGGTGTCTTCTGATAAACAGAGGTTCTTAATTTTTATGTAATTAAATGTACCAACCTTTCATGATTATAACATTGTGCGTCCCTTCTAGTAAATCCTTCCATAGACTCACATAAATTATTTTCTTCTAAATATTTTAAAAATTAGCCTCAAAGCTTTACATATCTAAATCATCAAGAGAACATTTTTTATTATTGTATGAGGTAAGGATCCAATTTTTCTTTTTTTCATGAATGGGGATAAGGAATTCCCCTTCATCCTCCCTTGAGCAATGCCTAGGGCAGAAGCAGTTATTTTGCTCAACCGCAAGCTTGAGAATGAAAGGCAGGATCTGACATGACAAAGGGACTTACAAGATACAGTCAACGTTGAAGACAGTCAGCTTTCTTACAGAGCACAATTCAACATGTATCACTTAGAAAGTATAAGAGAACCCAGGTGGACATCCCTACTCTTCTAACAGCATGAAAAACATGACATCCTGTAAGCCTTAACTGATATAAGTTTGTAAACACTGAAGTCTATCTCTAGTCAGGTTTAACTGTCATCGAAAGTAACCTAGAGCAGTTGTTTTTGCATTTGGAGTTACATATTTAAGTAATGACATCATTGAATAAAGTGGTGCCAAGAAACACTCAGGTTATTAACTCTCTCTGACCCACAAGAGGGACGAATCAGGAGTGCCCTCCCTGTGTAGTTAAGGTAACAGTTGGTTCATTGCATCCCTCTACAATCAATGATGTAAATTAGCCAATTGTGTGAGATAGTCAACTGAATCCATAATTTCAAGTCTAAGAAATGACACACATACACACAAAAACAGTGGTCTTAGAAAACTCAGTTTTACAAAAGGTATTGCCTTTCTTTGCACAAGGAAGGAAATACTTGCTTACTTTAACCCATAATTTCCAGATTTCATAAATAACATGTGCTTTCCTTTGTTTTATTTTCAAATTACAAGAGAAAGTTACAGAGGTAGTAGATGTGAGCCACCTGGGCTGCATGGGCTCAGGATACAAGTTACAGAAGCAAAAGAAGGGCCCTTGGAGCATAGGAGAGAGAAAGGCAAGGGTAACACCCTGGGGGTAAGGAGAGGAGAAAGGGAAAGGCACAGGTGTGCTCCTGAGAGGGAGAGTGGGCCAACGTGTGTCTTTCTTAGAAAAGTCACAATTGGGAAAGAAAGCAGGCATATGATTTTTATGTGCTGTGTTCTTTTTGACTGTTTTTGGAATAGTCATTTGTTGGTTTTGAAACTTCTAGACCTGTTCTGTCCAAAATGGTAGTTGTGAGCTGCCTATGACTAAGTTGAAATGAATTAAAATTAAGTAAAATAAATAATTCAGTTCCTCAAACTTTTGCACTAGCCACATGTCAGTGCAAATTATACCATATCTCTTTGACCAATTGTACCATACAGGACAGCGTAGGTAGAACATTTCCATCTTCACATACAGTTCTTCTGGATAGTGCTGTTCTAGACCTTGTCTTACACTCTATTCATATGGTTCTAGCATTCATGGAGTCCTTGATGGTTTACCAAGTGTTTTTCTCATCCCTGCTTTTACTGAGTTCTCATATTATTAGAAAGTCATTAGTCCAAATTTTTTATCTATGGCTAAGTAACAAATTCCCCCTAACACTTAGCAGCTTAAAATAACAAACATTTATTATCTTACATAGTTTCTGAGGGTCAGAAATTTGGGAGGAGCTCAGCTGAGTGATCTGGCTCAGGCTCCCTCATGAGGCTGCAATCAAACTGGATGTTGGGGCTACAGTCATCTGAAGGCTTGACTGGGGCTGAAGGACCTACTTTCAATCTTATACATGTGGCTGTTGAAAGAAGCTTTCAGTTTCTCACCATGTGGGCTTTGGGCTTATCTCAGAACAGATAATGAGATAGATAGATAGATAGATAGATAGATAGATAGATAGATATTACATAGATACATAGATAATAGATAGATAGGTAGATATGTTATCATCTTTTATAACCTAATCTTAGAAGTGATATACCAATCCCTTCTGGCTTTTTCTACTGTTATACAGACCCTGGTTGAGAGGATATGTGAGGAGACTAATAGGGTGTGAATGTCAGGAGATGGTAATCATTGGGGCCCATGTTAGAATCCAGCTGATCATGTTGCTGTTTAAGAAGCTCAGAATCCTGCCAAGCTCACACAGCTAGTAGATGTTAGAGGCAGAACTCTCACTCAACCCCTCTGATTTTTACCTCCTTTCTTCCGCAGCACTCTGCCTTCACCTGTCTGGGTACTACCTCAACCTCCTTAAACAATTTGGCTACTTTTGAAAGCAATGACATAGACTAATGATGTTAACCTGCAAATATTACACCTGAGATTCAAAGGGTCTCAGACGCTTGATTAGTAACAATTATTTCTCCCTTTTTGTTTATCTTTGGGGCAGGGGGCAGGGGGCAATTACTGGAGAGTAGAAAGAACAGAAGGAGAGGATTAGGGGCAAACACTCTCTTTGACCAAACTCTAGACAGGCTCCTCCGATAGGCCTTGAACTTGGTGCCCGTCTTTGTCCAGCCTGCATCACTCAGTCATAGCAAGAATCCCATTAGGCTGGTTTAGCCAGAATCCCCTACCCTGATATCTAATCAGAGATGATCACCCTGGCCATTCTTCAGCAAGAATCCCGTCAGATCAGTTTGGCCAGAATTCCCTCTCATTCCTGATGATTTCTTCTTAGTGGTTTCTTAACCACTAATTAACACCCCCCCCCCCCCCACCCTGCCCGCCAACACACACTGTTCCTTGGCTATAAATCCCCACTTTTCTTTGTTCTATTTCGAGTTCTGCCCAGTCTCTCCTTTCTGCAGCAAAATGCCATTGCTGTGGTCCTCACATCGGTCGTGATGGTCCTGAGTAAAGTCTGCCATACTGTTTTATCAAGTGTCATAAATACGTTTTCATCAACACTATTCCAGAAGAAACATGGCGTGGAACAAATAAGAGGAAGACTACTTTCTCCTTTGTCTCTCATACCCACACAGGAGAAGAGATTTTTTACAAATTGTTTGTTACTTAGAAACGGGACAGGGGCAAACTGTCTTCTAAATGTACAAATCAACAGAGCTGACTTAAAGAGGACCTTATCTTCAACCATAGCACATCTTAATTAAATTAAAAAAAATCCTATTTCAAATAAGGGGCAAAGTGTGGACAAAGTGGGCCATGGTATATAAACTGATTTCACTTTTTGGCTTGGCATTTGATATTGGCAACGGAGGGACAGACAGATTCAAATCCCCAATGTCATGGATGGACCAACAGTGGGCGCTCCAGCTGGCTGCCGAACCCTCTGGTAATTATTTGAAGTCAGGGTTTGGTTTACGTTCATTGCAAATTCTAAGAAGTTACTTCTGGGAGGTCCTTACAAAGAAAATATGCTAGAAAGGCTTTGGACACTTGAGAGGAATGAAGAAAAATCATTGAGTTGAACCAATAAAATTTCATATTCTTATTTTCAGCACTGTTATGTTTAAAAAAAAATGGGCAGTTTGCAAGACTGAATCATTTTGTATTTAGCAGTTTCTTTCTCACCATTAAGGGAAAGCACCAAGAGTCCTTCTATCTCGTCATCAGTCAGTCTCAATTGCTATTGGCCAATGAGTTGAGGAGGTACATCATTTATTTTTTCCCCCCAAATAATTCCTAGTATATTTTTAAAAGGATTTCCTAGTTATGGGAGATGATGTCAGGTACAAGTTACCCAAATCCTGACACAATCCAACTTAAATAAGATGGAAACGTATGCTCTCCCATAAAAAGAAGCCTTGAGAGAGTTGATTTGATTCATTGAGAGCCCTCATCTGCCTTCCCTGGTTTAGGCCTCCTCCTCAGCGAGTAAGAGGGTTGCAGCAGTCCCAGGCTTGGCATCCTAACCTGACAACGCCCAGCTGTCTCTATCAAATCTCTCTTAAGAGGGAGAAAGATTATTTTCAGAGGCCTCCAGCAAACTTCCTCTAATATCTCACCCATGCTCAGTTGGTCTCCATGCTCAGGCCAAGGGGCACAGAACTACCATGGAGGGCTTAGAGAAAGGATGTTGGGGTCTGTACAATCCTCATTTTCTAAACGGGATCCTTTTCATTTCTATATCAGATTTGACAACGCCCAGCTCTCTCTATCAAATCTCTCTTAAGAGGGAGAAAGATTATTTTCAGAGGCCTCCAGCAAACTTCCTCTAATATCTCACCCATGCTCAGTTGGTCTCCATGCTCAGGCCAAGAGGCACAGAACTACCATGGAGGGCTTAGAGAAAGGATGTTGGGGTCTGTACAATCCTCATTTTCTAAACGGGATCCTTTTCATTTCTATATCAGATTAGCTTTTATGAACAAAAATTTGTACTTGGAGGAGATGGGTTCTTAATAGTAAAAATAAATACATATCGATGAAGAGAATTTCCCATTTTGTCATATGAAAAAAGAATAAATGAAAGGAAGAAAGGAGAATTGGTGAGATCAATGAACACTAGTCTGTCCAGACCAGCAAAGGGAAAAACAAAGTATAAATTTAAATGCTGATCATGAAATCCTGTGAGATAGTCCCTGTCAGAATTCATTGAGAATCATTGGTGTGTATTTTTCTGCTGTTCAGACCAAACAAGTTAAAAGCCAGGCAGCGATTTTGAATTGAAAAGAAATGTGTTTAAGAGCATGTATATCTACCTAGGAAAATAAGTAAGCCAAACAAGTGATGGATGTACAGTATTACATTTATATTTCTAGACATAATCAGTGATGCTTTCACTCTGTGATTAAAGGACCCACCTTTAAACGATTTTTTAAAATCCATACCCAGTGTAGCTGCTAGAAAAATAGAATCTTCCTCCAGCCATCATTGGATAGTTTTTTGTTCTCTTCTTAGGTTGCTTCTTAAACCACAGCATTGCTGACAACAGCAGCCTTGGTTCATAAAGGGTGAACATGAGGTTTGGAGTACAAAGGAGCTAGCATATAACAAGAGTGCTGGCTATGGACACGGCTAGCCTTGGGTCTCAGTCTAAAAGGTAATTCAGCCCTACCGGTTTGGCTCAGTGGATAGAGTGTCGGCCTGTGGACTGAAAGGTCCCAGGTTCGATTCCGGTCAAGGGCATGTACCTTGGTTGCAGGCACATCCCCAGTAGGAGGTGTGCAGGAGGCAGCTGAATCGGTGTCTCTCTCATCGATGTTTCTAACTCTCTATCCCCCTCCCTTGCTCTCTGTAAAAAAATCACTAAAATATATTTTAAAAGGTGATTCAGTGTGAATTGTCTAATCTCCTAAACCTCAGTTCCTCATCTGTAACGTGGTGGTAGGCTACTCACTGCTACCATCTTACAGTATTTTATAAAAATTATATGAGATTTGCATATAAAGAAGTTGGAACAGAGTTTGGGGCATAATTGGCATCACATCAATGTTACTTATTGCTATTGGTTCTACAAAGCCTCATAACTGAGCTGGGAGTGGTAGGGTGAGAAACAGTGGGTACATCTGAGTAGAATAATGGCATTGCAGTTTTGTTATCTTCATTTTTTTTTTTTACTGGTATCTCACAATTAGAGAGGAAGAATATATATATATATATTGATTTCAAGGGGAGGGAAGAAAGAGAGAGAGATGGAAACATCAATGATGAGAAGAATCATTGATTGGCTGCCTCCTGCACACCCCACACTGGGGATTGAACCATGACCGCCTGGTTCATAGGTAAACATTCACCACTGAGCCATGCTGGCATGGCAAGAGTCAGATTTTTTAAAGACGCACTTTTATAAAGGCTTCCCAAATTCGGTAATAACCAAATCTATTAGATTTTATGTGGTAAAGATGAAACTCAAACCAGATATACTGACTTCAAGTGTAATGTTCTTTCTACCGCCTCTGTTGAGAAAATATGTTTACATTTCTGCATGATTCACTGCTTACTGTTCAAAAAGGTAAGACCTAGAGTCCTTCAATCACTGAGCTGGAAAAGCATCACAGAAATTATATTTCTCCAGCAAGATCTGTTCCCTAACCGCTTGGGAATTTGTAGGAACAGAAAACCCACAACCAGCCTGTTTCACTATGTATTTAATCCCTAAAATAAAGCTATACTTTCCCTTTTTTGTTGTTAACAGCCATCCACTAGGTGATTTGCAATGCCTCCAAATATTTTCCCAACTGGCTATGGCATCTGGAATTCCACCATTAAGGGTAAAATTTTACCTTTACGGTGTAGCTTTAGAAAATCCTTGTTCTGGTGAATGTGGAAGAGATCAGGAATATTAACATATTCATACCCATATTAACCTACTTATTCTTACCAGTTGACTAGTTGTCTGCTCTAATGGCCCCCCTTGAAGATCCCAGAGGAGAGCTGTGCTTCAATGCAAAGGGTAAAATAATCCCAAAACTAGGGAAGTGGAAAGGAATGATGATTAGTATGTCAGCTTCAGGAAGTGTAGGCAGTAAGGAGTGCAAGCCAAGGAGAAAGCAGTGGCAAGGGATGGAGAGCATAGCATGCTGGGAGTCAGTCAGCTAACAGATGATTATGTAGTCCCAGGACTATTCCTAAAAATGTCTTAGAAATAATTCTTGCTTTAAATTAAGTACTTCCCCTGGTTTTAATACTCAGCAATGGTTGAAGACAACTGAAAGGGCATGTTAAGCCATGTCAACTCTTCCTTCCTTCCTTCCTTCCTCCCTCCCTCCCTCCCTCCCTCCCTCTCTCTCTCTCTCTCTCTTTCTTCTTATTTCTTTCCTCCCTCCCTCCCTTCCTTCCTCCCTCCCTCCCTCTCTCTCTATTTATTTCCTCCCTCCCTTCCTTCCTTCCTTCCTTCCTTCCTTCCTTCCTTCCTTCCTTCCTTCCTTCCTTCCTTCCTTCTTGTAATTCCTTTATTTTCTGCATATTAGTCCTTTACCAACCAGCACTATAACCATTAAGAGCACACTTCTATGTACTGTACTTTTTAGTTGGGGCAGCCAGTCTACAGACTCATCTATATATATAAAAACCTAAGTGACCCTTGTGGCGGAAAGACCAGAACGACTGGTGGCTATGAAGTGCACTGACCACCCTGATCACCTGATTGGGGCCTGCTGGCCAACCTCCTGGTCGCTCCCCTCAGCCTGCAGGCGCCTATCGCTGATGGGGAACAGGGAACCAGGGGTGGCTGGTGGGGGGTGCAGGGGACACCAGGCCAAGGCGGGTGTGGGCAGGGGGCAGAGCTGGCTGCCAGCAGCCGGGGGAAGGAAGGCCCCAGCCGACCAACCTCCTGGTCCCTGAAGGCTTTTGAAAAACCTCTTTCTGGGAAGGCTTTTCTTTCCCCCAGCGGCCCGCAACTCAAAGGCGCTAGCCCAGAGCTGCCTGCCCCGAACCGCCCAATCTCTCCCCGCACCCATTCAGATTGAGTCTGGCATGCAGCGGGGTGGAACACTCCGAGCCACTGCCACAGGCGGGAAGCTGGCGGGGTGGGGCGTGGGCGCAGGGGACTGAGAGCTGGCCCCCTGGCCCCAGCGTGCTCTCTGCCTGGAGGCATCCAGCTGCAGACCTCTGACCCCATTAACTGGGTCAGTGGTGGGGTGGAAAGCAACCCCGGACGGTGAGGAAATGAAACTCGGGATGAGTAGCACGGGTGCAGTCCCCCTGACCTTCCCCTCCCAGGATAATGCTGCACCAAGAGATAGATGTGGATTCCCAAAGAGGCAGGCCCCCAAGGAGTTTCAGCTGGAGGGGCGGGGTGGGGGGGGGGCAGGGGGGGGGAGAGGAGTTACTCACTTTTCACCCCCCCCCCTTTGCTTAAGGCTGCATTCTCCTTCCCTAATACATGTTGCTTGAAGTACAGGATGGTTTGTGTTTAGACATGCGATAAACGTGAGGAAAGCAAAGTTTTGTGTTTTAGAACAAGAGAGTCTGGAGTCTTCGGGGGGATGTCTCTCTCTCTCTCTCTCTCTCTCTCTCACACACACACACACACACACACACACACACGCGCACACACACACACGCCTTCCTCCCCTCTTCCCTGGCCTGGCGAATCTTCACGCAGAAAGTTAACCCTAGCTCCTTGTTGGAGTGGCCTCTGTTTTGTTTGGTTGTTTTTTTTCTCAAGGTTTTTTTCTAACCTCTAAACCGTCAGTCGGACATCCCCCAAGGGGTCCTGGATTGCGAGAGGGCGCAGGCTGGGCTGAGAGCTCCCCCCCCCCCCCCTCATGAATTTCGTTCACTTATATTAGACAAAATTAACCTCATCAAAAACTTACTGCAGTTTATAAATTCACATAAATACATAAACTGATGCAATTAAACAAAAAATTTAGCATCTTATTTTTAAATTCTTAGACTATAACTTTCTCCAAAGGCTATAATTTCCTGCCCCATGATCAGCAATAGTTACAGTTCAATTTAACTACATCAACTATTATACTTTTATTTTTTAATTAACTAATTAATTAATTTTTATTGACTTTTAGAGAGGGAGAGAGAAATATTGATGTGAGAGCAAAACATGGACTGGCTACCTCCACTATCAGCCTTTTATATCTTAAAAAAAAATTAGTGAAAATTAAAATTTCTTACCAAAACGTTTAGTATTTTCCAAATTTCAAATATTTGCTTCCCCATTCTCCATCCCCTTGACTTATTGGACATTTCAAACAAACTAAAAGATAACCACATCTCACCTGCAACATTCAACAACAATCTCTTGATGCATAAAATTTTAGCTATGTCCCCAGTTATTTTAAAACCCCAAAAAATGGCTGTCTATCAATCTAATTCTTATAAGTTAGAAATACTACATTTAAGAATTAACACGAGGGTTTCACGTTTCCTCCAGTTAAGGCATTTATACCTTTGTTAAGCCATGTTAATATTTCTTTTTTTTAAATCCTGACTAGAGGATATGTTTACTGATTTTTTCTTAGAGAGAGAGGGGGAGTGAGAGAGAGAGAGAAAAACATCAATGCTAGAGAGACATATTGATTGGTTGCCTCCTGTAGGTGCCCTGACTGGGGATGGAACTGGTCTATTCCTAGGTATGTGTTCTGACCAGGAATAGTTCATGCAACCTTTTGGTAAAAAGGAGGAAGTTCCCAACCAACTGAGCCACCTGGCCTGGGCAAGCCATGTTAATCATGTTAATATCTCTTACTCACCAACCATACCTATCTCATTAAATTTTGAGTCCTTCTAATTTCATTTAGTATGTTGTTGGTACTTGGTAAATATTTGTGGGATGAGTGAATCCTTCTGTGATTCTTTTTTTTTTTTACTTTGGAAGTGACTCCGTATTGAATGCATCAAGATTATGATACTTGATGCAGCCTTGGAAAACCATAGCAAAGTCTCGAACACTGTTGCTCATAATGAAAATGTTCTTTAATCGGCCCTGAATGACATGGAAGACACTACCACAAGTATGTATTGAGTACTTGACAGGTAGGTAGTCAGACCAAAGAACTTAAGTTAAATTTAATAATAGCCCCTTGTGGTTACCTATGGTATTGGATCTGGCAGGTCTATAGGTTTTATTAAATGTTTTCTGCCCCTCTCATTTTGTTTTTGAAAGTAAGCAATTTTTATTAATTCCATCAACTATTATATAGGAAGTTCCTCTCATGTGTATTTTTCTTTTTTTTTAAATAGAAATAATTAGATTTATCTATGATGACTCTAAAGATTAGTATAGCAAACCCAACTGACTTGCACAGCAGTGTCTGGGAGAATTTATGTGTATCATTTATAGAACTTGTAATACATGGTCAGTTTCTAATTTCAACGACTGACATAAAGGAGAGAGCTTGTGTGGTTGAAATAGTGAAACATGAGGTGTCTGTCCTCTGCTCAGACAGGTTGGCCTTTCAAGCCAGTCTTTCTTTGGATGGCCTCCTCCTTCTTCTAGAATCTGGAATCTGGTACCTTGGGGGCAGCCCCCTGGCTCTGTGGGGGCCTCTAAGTTTCTTTCCCATAGCTCTCCATTCTCCTAGCCTCTCCCTGCTCTCCCCCTTCCAAATAAAAAAAGTACCTTGAATGATGTGTGATAACCTCCCTGAACTCTTCCCAATTTTATAGATGAGAAAACGGAGACATTTCAAAGAACGAGGGTGGGTAAGACAACTGATATTACCTGTGTGCTTGCTAGACACTTTATACGATGCTCAGTAAGAGTACTGCCTGCCTGAATGAATGCCATACCCCAGGCAAGTAAGTGGCATTTAATATATATTTTTGAATGGGCAACTACACGAGTACATTTTTACCGTGTGGAACAGGTATTATTCCCTCACCACAGATGAGGAAACTGACACTTAGATAAGTTATATGACTTCCTTAAGGCTAAGCACATACAGCACTACAACACTTTCATTCGCTTAACTGTTTAATTTCTTGTCTTGCTTCCTGTGTCCTCCGGGGTTTGCTCTTTACCTTTCAAAGACAGGGATCCGCTAAAATGACCACTAATTTACACCAGTGGCTGCAAATGCAGTGTTGGTAGCCGCTTCAGTACTACCTCCAACCCAGCCACCCCCAGCCCTTCCCCAGGAATCTTGGAATTTCAATGCCAACTTTCTGGGAATAGTGTCAACCAACTCACAGAAATGGCTCCCTGGGAATTGCACGCAGTTCAGGAGCTATTTTATTTTGGTATTTTAGCGACATTAAAAAAAAAAATCCACAGCAGATTTTTTTTTTTCCTGGGGTCTGGACAATTACGTAAAACGACGCATTCATTTATAAATTAAACGCCAACACTGCCTGCATGTATCGCAGGCTATACTGCGAGGAGCAGACAACGGATCAGTGTATCGGCCCCGGTCACGATGGAAGACTCGTAAGAGACACAGAAATTGGCTCCTCCTCCACCTCTCCCCCCACCCCTCGGAACCTTCTCAGCTTCCGAGTACGGTCTGAAAACCTAGGCTCTTTAGGAAAGGATTTGCAAATTAAAACATGGCTCCGTGATTTTCAACACGAAGACCACAGGCTGCGCTAGAGCACAAGAACTGTTTGAAACAGATCACCTCCAGAAGTTGGAGGGCTACAAAGTACAAGTCGCCCAGGCCGGGCTGCAGAGGCTGTTCGCGCTTCCTCCCTGCAAAGCCCAGGCAGGCGACAGGTCGCGACGAGTTTCAGCTGCAGAAGAGGAAGAGCATCACCTGCAGTTCCAGGCGTGGGAATCGCGGCCGGAGGGGGCTGGAAGGAAAGAGAGCCAGAGAGGGGCGCGCAGCGGGGGGCCCGGGCCCGGGCCGCTCGGGTGCTGGGTGCGGGGAGCGCCAGCGGTCAGCGGAGCCCGGAGACGCGGCCGGAGAGAGAGGGGGGCAGAGGCTGCCCGGGAGGGACGGCAGCGGCGGCAGGTGAGCCTCAACCCAGCCTCCCAGCTCGCCGCCGCTACAGTCCCGGAGGCGGACTCCGCCAGAGAATCCCTTCCTAGCCCCTAGGCGGGGGCAAGGCGGGGCTCTGACGTCACCTCCCCTCCCCCAGTCCCTCCGAGAGGGAGGGAGCGGGGAAAGAGGCAGTGATCCACCGCCGCTCCCGGCCGCAACTCTCAAACTCGGCGGCTCGCTGCCTGGACAAGTCCAGACAAACTTGGCTTCGCTTCGGCCCTCTCTCCAGCCCTCGCGCATCGCAGCCAGCCTCGCTTTGGTACTCAAGTTTCGCCCGGGACGGAAGCCTCCGGAGATGCGGCCACCTGGGTCCGGGCAGCGCGGGTGGGTCGCCCCCTGGTTGGGGACATGCTGAAGATCCGAGGGAAGAGGCAAAGTTGGTACGTCAGACCACAGGGCTTCTAACAAAAATCCAAATCTCCTGGGGATTACAGAGCGGCCGAGGACTTTCAAGGGGAGCCCCGAGGACCCGGCTGGACTGGTGAGTTCTTTGTTTAATGCAAGCCTCCTGTATTTAAGTTTCAACGTAAATTAAATTACGTGGGGGTATTTGGCTGTAAGCTAGTGCGGGGAGCGTGTGCATCCTACGGCCAGCTGCACGCCCCTCAGGCCGTGCCTGGCTCGCGAATGAAAGATCGGTATGCATAGGTTTGGGAATTCATACAATACAGACATAGCACTGGTAAAGAAAACTTGAAAAGCTATGCTGTCTGTGCATTATTTTGAATGTAACTTATTATAGAAATAGCGCCCAGGGAGGGCGCATCCGGGGCCGGGTGATTCGCAGTGGCGCAGCGCCCTCTAGGCCGGGCACCAGGCAAGGCGCGCGCTCCCCGCCGGCGGGCTTGCGGACCGCGAACTTGGACCTGTTCCTGGGACGGGGGCGTGAGCTCTGTCGCCGCCACCCCAGTCTTAATTACCCGCCCACTCCGGCCCATTCTATTCGTAATTTACAAATACTAGCTTGAGTGGACTGGATTCAGAGGCGGTGTTGGAGGAAAGCGTTTTTGTTTTTCGGGAAAATCATCCCCCCCAACCCCCTCATTTCCGAGAGCCTTTGGGGACAGGGTTAGGGTGGATCGACTATGGAAAGGACAAACGTGGAGCTTGAACTACATTTCTCTTTTCGCGTGAAGGTAATCCGATGGTTGCAAAAAGGCACCTCTGTTTCATTCATTTGGGGCTAAAGGGTCAGGGAAACCGTGGCAGCACCGGAATCTGAAATCTTGATCTCTGGCTCTCTGCGTTTCCGTGGCGACCCCAGTGTAACTTGTTCCAGGCAATTAGGTTTCTCAGTGAGACTGGAACATAGGGATTCCCAAACAGCTGTTT
Organism: Plecotus auritus; assembly: GCF_963455305.1. Classification (NCBI taxonomy): domain Eukaryota; kingdom Metazoa; phylum Chordata; class Mammalia; order Chiroptera; family Vespertilionidae; genus Plecotus; species Plecotus auritus. The sequence goes on along the minus strand of NC_137772.1, from coordinate 10,915,057 downwards.
TAGCTTGAGTAAACCTTATCATTTATTAACGAATGGTCATTTTCTCCAGGAATTCTTTTGTGCCATTTAAAAAAATCCTGTGATTTTATGTTACAGGATGGTGTGTCTTTTTACTTTTACTCCACCCCACCCCCTCCCCACCCCAGCTGTTGGTGTATCTTGTGGGATTGTGTTTTGTTGAGTTAGAATTCGGCGAAGGGCGCAAACCGGTTGAGCTTGGGGATCAGGTCACCTACTTTCGAGGTGTTCCATGTATGAAATTGAGCACTTTGCGCATTGTGGCCGTGGCCAAGTGTCTGGATGATAGTATCTGCTGGGTGTGTGATACTGTGTGTATTCTAAACAATGCGCAGGGACTACACTACGTGCTCTTCTTAGTGCTACGTACTAATCAGCACACTCACTCTGCAGGCATTTTTCCTTCCCAGCCATAATCTGCTAGCCCCCCCCCCCCCCACCACCAAATCACCTTCTTGATGGTTTAAAAGAAAACTGCATTAACGTTGGAACGCAGGGAATTCTCTCTTGAAATCTAGACGCCCCTCGCCCCCATCAGCCTCGCGTTCTCCCTGCAGTCCCCTCCACAGGTTCCGGGGAAATCCGATCTTTGTCCTTAGAGAGTTAAAATGTTCGCGCCCCAGAAACTTTCCGAGGTCACGCCCGGTCTCTCCACGGGGCTATTTCCCAACGCCCGGGAGCATTTCAGGCTTCGGCGGCGTCTCCGTGCGCGGAGCTGCTGGCGCAGAGGACGGGCTCAGAGCCGAGCAGCCGGACTGCGCGCCCCGGCTTGGGGAGTTCCTGGAAGGGGGGGGGGTTCCTAGGCGTCCTGGGCTTCCCTCTCTCCCTAGGGAATTTGTGGTTTCTAGTAAGAATGGGCTCCGTTTGCGGGGTGCGGCTTACCGGCTGGGAAAGCGCACGAGGCGGCCGAACTGCCTTTTGTCCCGCCGACCAGGGAGTCGGGGGTGTCGGTCCGGGAAGGCGGGTACTGGGGTTCCTCACCTGGGTTGGGGAAGTTTTGGGGTCTAACCAGCTCCGCACCGAGGTTGCGAAGGGAGCGCTTTCATTTCCCCGGATCTTACCTTACTGTAGATTGGAGGAGGAAGTCATTCCGACCTAACTGCATTCCTTTCAGACCTTTCGGAGGATGTTGGACCCCCTCCCCCCTAAGCTATTGCAGACCCGGAACCGAGACATTCACATGCAGATGGAGGAATTCCCTGAAGGTTCTAGAGACTCTAAAAGGAGGCGTGGGAAGCTTTTTCATTTGCCTTAGCTGACTTTTTTTTTTTTTTTTAACTTCCCCTTTCCTAGTAAGAAACATTCCATATTAATTCTCTGTACAAATCTGTGCTGGCCTTGCCTAACTCGGCACTAGAGCCAGCCCCACCCTGCTCCTTGGAGTGTCGCCAGATCGCCCTCGGTACTCGCTCCTCTCCTCGCCAGGTGCTGGCTGCTGTAGCCGCAGGGGATCTCGGACCCGCGCCGGGTGTCACTGCCCGGGACCCGCGGGCTGAGTCCCGCTGCCAGGGAAAGTCTTAGCGAGTTTCCGAGCCGGAGAAACGAGCGCCGGCGCTCGCGGGCGTGGCCGCGGGCGGAGGGATCTACTCCGCCCGGCCGGTCCGGGAGCGAGGTGCAGGGGTGGCGAGCGGCGATCTGGGGACACCTGGCCGGCGACACCATGCGGACCTGCGCGCCCACTGAGACCCCCGGCCGACCGGATCCCTGCTCCAGGGCGCGCTGAGGCGAGGAGGTGCAGGGCCCCCGAAAGCACCGCCGCCGCCACCAGCGCCGCCACTTGAGCCAACTTTGCTGTAAGTTTGATCGGAACGAAGTTGGAGCTGAGGGCGGTGGGCTAGAGGCGCCGCGCGGTGAGTGCCGGGGAGGCGTGCCACTTGCCGCGTGGGGTGGCCCGCTTGGGGCTCCGTGGGTGCTAGCCCCAGATCGCCTAGCTGCGGACCCTGCTCCCGCCCGAGCTCAGAAAAGGGGATGAAAGAAAGGGCCCGGCTGGACGGTGGCGGTGCGGTGGCGCCTGCCCACTGCAAAGTTCAGTGCTGGCCCTGGATTCGGCGGCCGGCGAGGGGCGGAGGCGGGGCGGCGGGGCGGCGGGGCGGCGGGGCGGGCGCGGGGGACGATCCGCGACTTGAACGGAATGGGAATGAGCTAGCAGGGCGCTGCTGAGAGCCGGCCCCAGCCGCACGGCTCCGGTCCTGGAGCCATTGCTGGAAATCAAAGCGCCGCCGCGGCGCGGGGCTACCGGGCGGCCGGGCGCGAGGACTTCCGCTGCTCCCTGGAGCCGGGAACCTCCTGCGCGCTCCCCTCTTCTCTTCGGTAACACTCGTGCCTGCGTAGGGCTTAACCGATCTCTGCTGGATCCATTCTTCCAGTTTATGAGCTGGTGCTCACGGTGGAGGGGAGACGAAAAGAGAGGCCAGTGGCTAAGAGATGGCATCTTGGAAATGGAGTCGCAGAGTTCTGCCAGATGTTTTGCGCCCCGAAGGAGCGCTGCTCTGAGCTTTCTGTGCTAACTGGTTGAATGGAGAGAGATGCGGTTGATACATTGATAGGTGCGATGGATAAATTTCGGGCTAACCCTCTGCACAGTGTGCTGGTTATCAGTTTGTTTCTTTTCATGAAAGAGAGAGGCTTTTTAAAGAAAGATTCTGGTTCTTTAATGATCTTTCTTTCTCAAAGTGCCTTCTGGAAGCTCGCTTTCTGTTGTCTGTAAGATTGTTTTGTTCCCACTGATGTGAACTGCAGGGCTTTGAACACAAGGACGCGATTGTATGCATTAGGAAAGTAAACTCATAAATATTTTCTGTGCAGTTAAAGGGCTTTTTTTTTTCATGCTTCTGAACTACGGTTTCATTAAGTGGTTTTGTTAAGCAACTCCCTGGTGCCCGGTAGAGTAGATTTTTCTTTCAAAACTGGATATTTACAGTGACTATTACAATCGAAAAAAATATTTAAAAGGCAAATTATCTGGTTATGTATTTATCTTTACAAAAGCAGATTCTTAAGTCTTTTATATATTCAGAGGTAGGCTTCAGTAGTTTAAGAAGATATTTGCGCGTGTTAAATCGAGTATGGTGGTGGTTTTCCATAGTACTCCTAGAATTGTGGTTGTTATTCAGTACATCTAGTTAGTAAAGTTACTCATGAAAGTGAGTTTCTCCAGTGATATAGGTTAATTCTGATACTTGGCTTTGGTCTTTGTGTTTTAGAAGGACCAGCTCTGGTTCCACAATTATTACTCTTTCCTTGGTATAGATTTAAGCTTTAAGATGGATGTAAAAATACTTAAAACATTAGATAGTTGATATAACTCTTAAATTATGCTAAACATGGCATTTAACAAGTTCAGTGCAAGGTTTGATTTGAATCAAGTGTGCATTTGTGTACCCACGTCTGGCAAAAATGAACATCTCCAAGGAGCCAAATTCTTTGTCACTCTGAAAGGAAGTGAGGTTGTTAGAGGACTTCATCAAATCATTCAGGTCAACTGTGTATTCATTTGTATCTTTTAATTAATCACTAGAACCATCCCAGTAGGTTCTTACCATGTCAATAGATCATTTAAATCCATATTTTGGACAGGTACCAAAAGAGGAATCTAAAAGTTATGTGCAGACTAACAGTTTTCATTCCTTTGATCCCCTGCCTTAGATTTAGCTCTTGAGCCACCAGTAAGCGAGCAGTCACTTCTCTGAATGTCATAGGACCTAGGTGAAAGGGATCTTACAGATTAGATGTTTTCACTCCCTTATCATAAAGTCTACCGCAACCTGTTTTCACCCAAGTTTGGCAGATGTTACATAGAGGCAATAGGTTGAATCAAATTAGTTCATTATTGTTGCAGTCAATGTTGTCTCCGTGGCCTAGACCTGCTTTAATAGCTGGAAGCCATAAGGCTAGGTGTGTGTTTAATCTTTATGAGTGGGAAATTGCAATAGGTAAGCTCTCTTTTGACCAAATTATATAGATGATGAAGTCAAACTGTATCTTTCTATCTGGCTTAATTGTTCAATTTGCAAGTGTTAGTGTATCCTTAGGCACTGGACAGGAGTTTTTGAAATGAGTTGATGCAGGGAACGCATTTAATGAAGATCAGAAAGTTGCCATTTTTTCTTCTCATATTTGAGAGGAGCCTTTTATTTCAAACATGTATTTGATCAGATGAAGACTCTGGATATTTCACATTTTAAACTTTTTAAAAAATTCAATCTTTTCTTTTTAAGTCCTAGATTTAAGTATATTTGCCAAAATTCTTGCTTAATTGCATAGTTTATTATATATGTGGAGATAACTCTATAATAAGTGTGTTCTACAAACCTCTTAGGAAAATCAGTCATTTTTTAATCCTTATCCTTTATGGATTATTCAAGTATGGCGCCTCATAATAAACCGGGCAGTGTAGACACTGATCTAGCATCACCTCTAGCCAATTGGGAAGCTTGTGAGGTGGGTGGCGACCTCTTTCTGAGCCGCTGGAAATTAGAGCTATCTGCAATCTGCAGTGTTGTTCCTGGCCTGGTGGTTGCACCTGGATTTCCTGTTAATTTTGGAGCAATGGATGTATTATTATTGTCCCTTGTTATCCCTCCTACCCCCCCCTCCACCCCTCCCCTTTCCTCTTCAGTCCAGTCTGCCATTCTCCATCCTCAATCCTCATCCATCTGTTTATTCACGAACCCAACAACTGTGGCTCTCCTCTGTGCCAAACATTGATTGGGCAGGACACGGTGCGCAGTGTGAACAAAGCATGTCTTCTGCCTTCAAGGAGCTTACAGTCCAGGTGGGAGGAGAGATGAAGAGTTAATACCCAATGTGACAAGAGAGATGCCTCAGGGTGAGGGCAGTTCATCATGGCAGCTTAGTGAGCTGGGGTGTGGGGTGGGTGGATATTAGGATGCTCTGAGGGAAAGTGAATCTGGAGGGACTAATTCGGGGAGCGCAAATGACGTGCTGTAAAGCAAGTTGTAGAAATGTTAATTACTTGTCAAGTCTTACTTGAGGATTAGGGATTAGTTGCGAGTTGGTTGTGGTGTGATAAATGGTGAGAAAAGAGACCCGGGACTTAAGCATGTCATGTTATCTTTAGGACAAGGGTTGGTTGGATCATCACTGCTTCTTTAATTGCTTTCACTTGATTATGAATTGTCTTCTTTCCTTTGTGTAGTCTATGAGTAGGGTTTACAAAGACAGGGAGGATAATGTTATGGGCAGTTCAGAAGAGAAGGAAATAAAGAAAAAATGGAAGAAAAAGGTGGAAATAACTAAATTGTACATGAGGAGCGAAGGACGGGAGAAAATAAAGTGATAGTGTTTGCATGATCTTTTAGAAGGTATGAGATGGAGATATTACAAGGTTAGATCCCTCACCACTAGATGGTTTCCTCCGCTCAGGACAACTGGGTTGTTTCAAGCTGTAGGACAAGCATGTCAAACTCAAAGGCTAACATGGGCCAAATAAACTAGGTTTAGGTGTATGTGGGCCACAAACAAACAAAAGCTCCATTTTCATAGACACGTAGGTTTATTTCGAAAGAGACATGCTGAATACCAAGGGCTGAAATAAGTGAGTCATCGTTAACATAAAATGATAGAACATTTTAATAAAAATTAATACTTTTTGAACATCAACTTACCAAACACTGAATAACTGTACAAATTAATGAGTGTAACGCACATAAACTTATTTTTCTTGTTCTCCAAAAGCAAAATATTTCCCGTTGCGCACACCAAACAAGTCAGTCCAAGACTAACGACGTGGCAATCGGCTGCTAAAATATTCGCTGCTGGTATTAGTGGAGAGAAATGAATGCAACACGAATATAGTAATCAGTCATTATCAAACAATGTAGTTGGTTACTAATAGTTATGTATAACAGGATATTGTTTGTGAAAATTAAGTTACGAAATTTTTATTAAAATGTTGCTTATATATCGTTATATTGGCTGCAAAAATATTCCCTGTGGGCTGCATGCGGCCCGCGGGCCAAGAGTTTGACATACTTGCTGTAGGATATACTATTTTGGTTTGACATAGGAAGTACCGGTAAGATTGGGAGGTTAAATTAGTGGAGTAGGCAGCGGTCAGATTATCAGAGGGTCTTTAATGTAAGGCTGAAAAGAATATACTTAATCAGCAGGCTAACGGGAAACACTATTTATAAACTAGGGGCTAATATTACAAAGACGCTTTAATGGGATTAACTTGATTGCAGTGTATAGGCTAAATAGTGTGGGGACCGGAAGGCTGTGCAGATGCTGTGCTGAGCAAATACAAACATGAACTAGGTGGCAGCATCAGAGTGGAAAGGGAACAGCTTTGAGAAATCGAGAAAGAAAAAAAGTCTAGATAACTTGGTAGACCTGGAGGTTTGGCAGTTAAGAATAAAAGATCGTAGAAATCCTGAATTTTCAGACAGAGAGAGCGTTTGTGGGTGTATTTAGAGAGGGGTGTGTGTAAAAGATTATGTATCTGTGAGGGGAGGGGAGGAGGCTGTAAAGATTTTAGTCCAATCTCTAGTTTTTCAAATAAAGAAATGGCATCCAAGGATTAAGGAATTTCCTTCAATTCACAGAGTTGATTAGTGACAAAGTTGGGGCTGGAATGGATCATAGGTCATATGTCTCCCAGTTCCTTCTTTTTTATTTAAATTATTTTTTTTTTCTGCAAAAAGCTTTATTGTTTCATTCGGTCCAATGCATGGGAGAGGGCTTCAGGGTGTTAAAAGAATGGCTAGTAGTTTCGGGGAGAGGCTCAGGCAAAAGCCAGACAAAGGCCTCTGGGCTCCAAAGGCTCCTAGTGGTGCTTGAGGTGAGCCTTTGGGAGAGACCCGCCCAGCCCAGTCTGGCCGGCAGCCTGCGGAGGTGAGTCAGGTGTGACCCATCGCCTTGATGAGTTTCACCTCCTCACCCCGGAAGTGGTTCTGCAGGAAGTCACAGAGAGGAGGGTCTGCGGGTAGAACCGGGGCCTGCAGCTCCCAAAGGGCCTGGGTCAGGCTCCTCTCCAAGGCCAGGCGGCCTCCAGGGCGCCCTGAGCTTTGCCCACTCGTCCTGGGGGGGCTTCAGCACGTCCTGGAAGGGAATGCGGCCCCCGTGCTGGTTTTGCATCTTAAGAGCCGCTCAGCGCCCTCATGCTTCTTCTCCATCAACTGGAGGAAGAAGCGGCCCCCGCCCCTGAGAGCCACATCCTCACGGTGGGAATAGAAGCCCAGAGAGAGGTGGGTGTGGAGGCCGCAGCGGCAGGTTGGAAAGGTGGGTGACCGCAGCCTCCACTGGGTGGAATAATGCTGATGAATTTGGGAGCTCATGGTTATTGGGCAATGAGGAGTTAAGGTAGAAAAACCCAGTGTGTTGGCTGGTCCCGGAGGTGGTTCTGAAGGTGGTGACTGGATGAGACGCAGGAGAGAGGCTGGAGCTGGAAGAAGGGGTATCCTTGGGTCTGTTCTGTCCAAACACTGTTGAAACAAGAGACAGATCCGGGACCGCCAAGGGCACTCTTTATTTAATTTCTTAAATTGCAAACTTGGGTGATTATGGAAGAGGTAAAACTTCTCCCTAATAGGAAAATACAGTGGAATCCCCGCTCCAGGCACACCTCATTTTATTGCTTTTCACAGATACTGTTTTGTACAAATTGAAGGTTTGTGGCAACCCTGAGTCAAGCATGTCTGTGGGTACCATTTCTCTAATAGCGCTTGCTCACTTCTTATTGCTGTGAAACATTTTGGTAATTCTCACAATATTTCAGCTTTTCATTGTTGTATTTGTTATGGTGGTCTGTGATCAGGGACCTCTGATGTTAATATAGTAATTATTTGGGGCACCACCAACCTCACTCATACAAGACCGAGAACGTAATCCATAAATATGTGTGTGCTGACTGCCCCACTGACCTGGCCTTTCCCTCTCTCTCCCTCCCTGGGTTCTCCCTATTCCCTGAGACACAACAATATTGTAATTAGGTGTTCAAGCAGAAGAAGAGGTGCACGTCTCTCACTTTAAATCAAAACTAGAACCGATTAAATGTAATGAGGAAGACATATCGAGAGCCAAGTTAGAACAACAGGTAGCTCCAAACAGCCAAGTTCTGAATTCAGAGGAAACGTTTTTGAAATGACAAGCGCTACCCCAGCGAACACAGGAATAATAAGAAAGCAAAACGGCCTTATTGCTGATACTGAGAAAGTGTTAATGGCCTGACTAGAAATCCATCCAGCCACAGCATTCCCTTAAGCCAGTGGTCGGCAAACTCATTAGTCAACAGAGCTGCAAACCTCGGCTCGCAAGCCGCATGTGGCTCAAGAGCCACAGTTAGCCGACCACTGCCTTAAGCCAAAGCCCAATCCAGAGCACAGTCTCAACGCTCTTGACTGAGAGATGAGGCAGTTGCAGAAGAAAAGCAGAAGCTAGCAGAAGTTGGTTCATGGGGTTTAAGGAAACAAGCCATCTCCATAGCATGAAAGTGCAAGGTGAAACTTGAAGTGCTCACGCAGAAGCTGCGGCAAGTTATCCAGAAGATCTAGTTAATATAATTAATCAAGGTGGCTACACTAGACAATAGATTTTTCAGTGCAGACCAAGCAGCCTTATATTGGAAGATGCCATCTAGCATTTCCTAGCCGGAGAAGAGAAGTAATGCCTGGCTTCAAAGTTTCCAAGGACAGGCTGACTCCCTTGTTAGGGGCTAATGCAGCTGGTGACCAAGTTGAAGCCAGTGCTCATTTATCATTCTGAAAATCCTAGGGCCCTGAGGAATTGTGCTAAATCTGCTCTGCCTGTGCTCTATAAATGGAACAACGAAGCCTGGATGGCAGCACCTGTGCTTACAATATGATTTACTGAACACCGGGTGGGGCAAAAGTAGGTTTACAGTTGTGAGTATGCAAAACACAGAGTTTAATTCTTATATTATTACTAGAGGCCCAATGCACGAAATTTGCACAAGGGGCTCAGCCCTGGAAGCCCCAGCTGCCTCTCGGCCCCACAGCCCCACCCCCCGCCCACTGGTTGTTCCAGAAGGTCATTTCAGAAGGTTGTTCTGCTATCCGGTCTAATTAGCATATTAGCGCTTTATTATATAGGATTAATTATCATATAATTTCCCATACAAACAACTGTAACCCTATTTTTGCCTCACCCTGTATTTTAAGCTCACTGTTGAGATCTACAGCTCAGAAAAAAAGATTATTCCTTTTAACATATTACTGCTCTTTGACAACACATCTGGTCACCCAAGAGCTCTGATTCATGGGAAGAGGTCCAAATGTCAGTATTAGCAGGAGTTTGGAAGAAGTAGGATCCAACCCTCATGGATGACTTGGGAGGGTTCAAGACTTCAGTAGAGGCAGTAACTACAGATGTGGTGCAAGTGGAATTAGCAGTGGAGCCTGAAGATGGGAATGAAATGCTGCAATCTCATGATAGAACTTTAACTGTGAGGAGTCGCTTCTGACGGGTAGGCAAAGAGAGTGGTTTCTTGAGATGGAGTCTGCTTCTGGTGAAGATTCTTTGAAGATTATGGAAATAAACTTGGTAAAGCAGGGGCAAGGTTTGAGAGCATTGACTTCACCTTTGAAAGAAGTTCTGTGAGTACAGTAGCATTGCATGCTGCAGAGAAATTGTGAAAAGAAGAGTCAGTCAGTGTGGCAAACTTCACTCTTGTCTTGTTTTAAGAAATTGCCAGTCACCCCAACCTTCAGCAGCCACCACGCTGGTCAGTCAGCCGCCACTGACACCGAGGCAAAACCCGCCACCAGCAAAAAGACTGAGGTTCAGATGGTGGTTAGCATTTTTCGCAGTAACGTATTCTTTGTAATTAAGGTGTGTACACTGCTTAGTTAGACATAGTGTTATTACACATTTAGTGGACTTCAATATAGGGTAGTCCATTTATACGCACTGGGAAACAATAACAAAAATGGTGTGACTGGCTTTATTGTGATACTCACTTTATTGCGGTGATGTATTGTGGTAGTATTCCACACTACCTCCTAGGAATGCCTGTATTTTGCAGTGGGCAGTGGTGAAAAGGCCGTATAGTTTAGGTCTGACGGCATCTCAGGAGGAGTGTCTGTGGCATTTGAGCGAGTTTAGGGCTGGGATGCGGGATTCTGTGGTGATCCTTTATGATTAAGGTGTAGCAGATGAGATCTTTAAGGGTCAGAATATGTGCATGTATACAAAGAGTTGGAAGACAGAAATTTATAATGACAGACTTTAAGGTGAAAGAATCAGTAGGAAAGTATTGAAGAGAATCAGGAAAATTGTGTCCTTTATTCTCTATACGTTGTAGATTGCCTCTGTGTTATAGGCAGCCTGTGACAATATAGAGGGCACAAGGGCATTAGGGATTAGAGAGGAATAGTGTCCAATGTGACACCAGGTCCAGGAGGATGAGTACTGGGAAAAGGTCATTTGATTTGAACTTTCTGTTGCTGGGTGGACCTGAGATCCTGCGGAACAGGTGAGGGCGGAAGTCATCTCTTTAGAGGGGAGGGAGTTCTAGGGGAGTCAAGGTAGCACAAGAAACTACTTTTTTTGGAACTCTTTGCCAGTAAAAGAAAGAGAGAAATGGGGTGTTGGTTTGAATGAAGTTTATTTTCAAGTAGGGATGAACCTGTAATGTAGACTCTGCCAAGAGTCATTTGAATGCCATGTTTGAGTGGGAGAGGATTTCGGGAAGAGCCTCAGATGAGGCAGAATTTTAGGGCATCAAGGGTGTCTTTATTTATAGCTGAAGGTGGGTGGGTGGGGGGTCCCCATCTCTGAGATGTGGGAAGAAGAGAGAATAGGGGAAGAGCATCTTGTAAGGGGAGGAAGAGGAGGGATCTTCTACCTGATCACTTTCATTTTCTTACTGTACATTGAATGTTCACATTCCTCACCCATTATTCAGTGAGATACCTGTATGTGTACCGAAATACACAGAAACCTTGTCATTTGACCTGTAATAAAACCTTACTAATTCAGGCTTGGAAGAATCGGCCAGTGTTAATTACTGCCTACCCTGCCAAAAACATTATTTGAATAATTTCTGTTTGCAGAGAAAAATACGTCCAGCGAGATCATCTTCCATTACAAGAGGTAAACAGTGTGTCTACCTCTGTGGGCAGAGTTTGCCTTGGAGTGTGGATGAGGAGAAAGTGTTGGAGGATGAGCAGGAGATAGTGGTCATGGTAGTGAGGAAAGAGAGAGAAGGGGGTAGCTCAGGGATGCCTGGCCCAGCCAGAAACTCACACACAGCCCCTGGTCGCCTGTCCCGTGTCTCAGGTCACAGTAGCACGGAACTGCCAGAAATAGTCATCTTCAGAATGCCCACAGACATGTTTTATAGGATACTGCAGCCGGCAAATTACATAGTACATTTTATATGGAGGCTATTTAAAAAAAGTTAGGAAGTCTGTTTAACTTTCTTCAGGGCGAGAAAACTTTTAAAAAATTATTTGGGATTAGTTAAATCATGTAAATGCTGACATATACTTTCTGAGAGAGTTGTAATGTGCTGAGGAGAGAGATTGGTGGTTTTTCCCTGTCAGCATCAGTCGTTTAAGGACTGTTTTCAGTTAACTTGGAATCAGTTGTTGATCATTTGAAGGCAATATGGGAATTAAGTTATTGCTAGAGTAATCAGACTTATTGCAGCAACAATAAAAACTTAACAACATACAGAGTTACCAGAAGTAGTTAAGTATACACTAAGCCTAAGGCTGCTGTTCAATTCTAGGTTCATAGCTGGGCCCCCACCCAGTTTTATTGAAAAATGTATTAAGATCGCTTAAAAAGATTTAGTATGCACCCAGACAATAAAGATCTACCCATTAATTTTTTCAGTGTAAGAATGAAAGCTTTTAAGAGTCCTGTCTGTGACTATTATAATGTAATTAGAAAATGCAGATTTTCTTCCCTGATATAAATGTTATCTGGAAGCTGTGAATTAATTATAGCTGAGTAACAAATAGGCTTTCTTAGGAAGATACAAAGCTATTATTTGACTCCTATTAAGTGACTTTAGAGATCATAAAACATTTATTTAATATGCAATATTTAAAAAAAACGAGTCATTTAATTTCACATTTTGTTTTTTGACAACTTCATGACATTTTTATTTGAAAATGCAGTTATCTTCCTTGCAATTTAGACATCTTTAAAAAATAATCTAAAAATGTGACACCATTGAAACCGAACGTTAAGCTCTAACTTGGAGTGGTCAGTTACATTCTACATCCCTGGCCTTGGTACGGATGGGAGCTGCAGGAGACATGAAGAAGAACACAGAGTTCTCGGATGTTGTTGCGTGTTTTTATCATACGTGCAGTAGAGAGTTTAGCATTGTTCCCCTATTGCATCGAGAGCTAGAATGACTAAACAATAAATATACAACACCGAGTAGAATCTGTGTGTTGCATAACCCTGTGGGCCACGCACAGTCCGGTTTCCCAGCGTAGGAAACTCTTCTGAATGTGCAGCTTTCCGCCTACACATACGCAGCCAGGTCCTCAGCTCGGGGCTGGGTTCTGATCTGCGAAGACTGTGCAGTTGCAGGAATTGATTGGAACTCTTTACAATGAAGCGCTCCCTAATGAAGATATATGAGCATATTAATATCTGAGCTCTACCAGAAAAAAATTGTTTTTCTCTTATTTTTACATTTTCAGGGATCCTGTACTAAAGATATTTAAGCTTTGGACCCGAGGCCCTTTTCCCTAAAGTCTGCACTGGGTGAACATTCTTTGTTTACACTTTGGGGAAGGCGGAAGCAACCCCAAATTACTGCGAGTTCCAGTAGCTGATCACCTTCTAAATATCAAAGTGTAGCCTTTGGCTAAAATGAGTTTTTGAGTTTAATTTTCGTAAGCATGCACTCTAGGTGATAATGTACTTTTTAGACTTTTTAGATGAAATGGTATTAGTATCTTCATTCCCTTCAGCTTAATTGTTTGTTATGCACAGAATAGCAGCCATAGTTTTTTATGGTTTGTTTTTTGATCAAGGCATTTTATAGTGAAACCTGAGTTCACAGTTCTTGGTTATATTACTGCAAGGTTAACAATATCTCCTAAAAAATGGCCTTTTTTCCCTGATCAAAAGAACCACACTTAGTAATTTATTCTCATTACCCTGGCATTCCGTTGGCCAGCTTTGCTCAGAACATTCAGAGTTTTTACAGGTCTTTGTTAATAACGTGGCGCAGTAAGTTTCTTCCAGCTGTGCTGTGTCCCACGAGAAGTGTGGTGGGTGAGCTGAGAGAGATGACTGAGGTGTTTGGGGATCCAGATGTGGGAAGTAAGGGGGTGCTGGCAGAGCTGTGGTTGGACTGAGTGACTGAAATGCCATGGCCAGAGAACAGCTGCAGTAACTTGACATGTTGGGTGTTTCCCTAGTGACCTGCGGGGGGGGCGGGGGGGGGTGTTGGGCTGGGAGGGCAGAGAGTAAAGAGGATATCCAGGACCTTTCAGTGGTGGGGGGAGCAGCATGGCATGAACCGTATGGATCTTTCATATCCAGGTTCTAATGTCAGGCTTCAGATGTTCAAGAAGTCTAACTTACTTATGTCTCCATCACCGCCCCATCCCACCCCCCCCCTGTTTCTTGCTTCTACCTCCTCAGCTGCTCTGTCTCCTTTGCTGGTTCCTTTCCTTTGCTGTTCTCTAAATCTTGGGGAGCAATGGGGGTTGCTTTCTTCTCTATCTTGGTGAGCTCCATCCATTGGTGATCTCAATTTTGTGGTTTTCGATACCATCTTCTATATTCTGACCATTCTCACATTGATGTCTCCAGGCTGGCCCCCTGCCACACAGCTAACCACCCATTTAATATTTACAACAGGCATTTCCACCTTGACTTGTCCAAAGCGGAACTCCTCATCTTCATCTTACTCCCTTAAACTTATTCTTCCCTCATTCTTCCCTCTTTTAGTACCTGACAGCTCAGTGTTACTTGCTCAGCACACCATCCTTGGAACCTTCTCCGATATTTCTTTCTTTCTCTCCTCCCCTCCCCTCTGCCTCCAATTCATCAGCAAATCCTGAAATAGATCCACAATTTGATCACTTCTCCCCATCTGCCTCCACCTTTACCACGTTTGGGCTAAGCCACTGTGGTCTCTCACCTCTAACTGGCCTCCCTCCAGCTTTGCCCTGGCCGCCCTGCATTCTTTTCCCAACACAGGTGCCAGAGCCACCCTTTTCACTTTAGTTAGGGCATGTCAAAATCCTCAAGTAAAGTTCAAAGTCCTAAAAGTCACCTTTCCTCCTGATCTGAAGAATGATTGAGTAAATGCACAAGTGGGAACGACTAGGCAAATCTCCCCGGTAGAAGAATCCTATCTAATAAAGAGGGAATATGCTAATTGACCCTCACACCATCACAAAGATGGCAGCACCCACAGCCAATAAGGGGGGAATATGCTAATTGCCTGTCATGCCCTCAAAGATGGCGGTGCCCAGTCCCTTCAGCCCCACCGGGGTGGCAGGTGCATGACAAGGCCGGGCCCGCCCTCAGGGCCCGCGCGCCTGCCTCCGGAGTCCCCAAGTCCCCTCAGCCCCCCAACCACCCAGGGCCGGCCCGAGGTGCAGGCAAGGCTCGGATGGCAGCTGCCCAGCTGCCCAGGGCCGCCTGAGGCTCAGGTAACCAGGGCTGGCCAAGGCTTGTGCTGCCGGCAGTGGCAGCAGCAGAGGTGTGATGGGGCATCGCCTTCCCCTGATCACTGGTTGCTTCCTGCCCTTGAGGGCTCCTGGACTGTGAGAGGGGGCAGGCCTGGCTGAGGGACCCCCACCCCCTCCAGTGCATGAATTTTCATGCACCAGGCCTCTAATTCTAAATAACTGATGAAGCATAACTCTCCACCCTTAAGTGTGGGCTGAGCATAATGACTTTCTTCTAAATAGCTCAGAAAAGGGGGAGAGGGTAATTTCATCACGGGGAAACCTGACAAGCACTACTTAACTGACTGAGCAAGATCAGCGTCAACATGGAGAAGTCATGGCGATAGGATGTGCTTAAAATGACGCTTCACCTACTCCCCAAACACACAGCCCCACCCAGTGCACTCATGGGAAGAACATCAGGCAAATTCCACTCGAGGGACATTTTACAGAATATATGACTAGTACTTCTCAAAACGGTCAAGGTCATTAAAAATAAGGGAAATCTGAGAAACTGAGTCCAGAGGCGTCGGAGATATGATGACTCAGCGTAGTGTGGTGGTCTTGGGTTGGGATCCTGGGACAGAAAGAGGGCCTTAGGATTTAAATAGTTAATAACAGTGTATCAAATTCACTCATTAGTTGTGACAACGGTACCATAATAATGTGAGATGTTAACAATAGGGGAAACTGGCCTTCCCAACTTTTCTGTAAATCTGAAACTATTCAAAAATTGATGGATTATATAAAAAATGGTCCCCTTACTGTCCTTCCTCCCCACCCCCATGTGCCCTAGCCACAAGGGTCTCTGTTGTTTCTCTAACTAGGCTTCTCTACTGAAGCAGATTTTGAGCCCAGGAGATAATTGGGAATATCTGAAGACACTTTTAGTTGGTGGGGAAGTGATGCTACAGGCCTGTAGTGGGTAGAGACCAGGAATGATACTAACATCCTATAATGCATGGGACAGCCCTCTAAACCTTACTCACCTCCCAAAATCCAAAATGTCAATAGTGCTGAGGCCGAGAAACCCTGGGTCTTTTGAATTTAGGGTTCTCTCTTTTCCTTTGGGTTACTGACCAGGGTCTCTTGCCCTGCTTTATTTATTTTTCTCCTTAGCACGTAACTGTCAGCATCCAATAGGCATGGTTTTCTCGTTTGTCTCCAGGAAATGTATCACCATGGGGATTTATTGGCAGGTTGTTTGGTTCACTTTTATAACCCCAGCATCTACAACTATTCCCAGCACATAGTAGATGCTCATTAACCAGTTAACTGCCATAAGCATCTATAGACGCAAGCAGTGGTCCTTTTTTAATTAAATTTAAAATATTGTGGCAGTTAACTGGTTAAATATTTGTTGATTGAATCAAATAATTGATGAAGGGAGTGAATGAATGATAAAGAAAACATATGCTTATGCCAAAAAATTCGGATAGAAAAGTGAAAATGTAAACATTTCTCCAGCCGCCGAGTCTCCAGAAGTTACCACAGTTAACAATTTATTTTTTAATTTGTGTCCAGAATGTTTCGGTTCATTTTTAAGCACATTCATGTACTCTGCACACAATTGATCTCCCCCCCTTTTTTTTTTGCAAACATACATGGGATCAGTTTAGATTTTCCAGTTAATATATCTGGACATCTTTACATATCGACATATCCTAGTGGAGTGCGTTCTTACTCCTTTTAATGCATAATATTTTATATGTGGAATTAAGCAAAAATATTTTAATTGCTTACAATAGAATCCTGGTATAATATTTTGTTGTAAAGTGGGTAATAGGAATTATATATTTCCTAAAACAAAGAAATGCTTATTTAACATCATCTTTTTAAGTGTTCTTGAAAGCATTTTGTATATATATTTATTCACTCCTAGTTTGTAAATACCTCAGGATGGGAATCTCTCTCGCCTTTGCATGGTCTGTTCCATAGCAGGCTCTCAGTACCTGGAGGTGGGATGGAATTAAGTTTTCACTTGTTTTGATAAAATTACTGGATCATTACAAAACACTAAAATTTCCCTGGGTTGTAGATCTGCTGACCAAATTAAGAATAGTTCTGGGAAGAAATTGCTTTGTTATTTTGTTTAAATGAGAATTTTTCCTTTAGAGGCTAGGAATCTAATTTCCCTACTTCCCATGCAGAGCTGAGGGTGTGATGATATCTGAAGAACAGGTTAGGGTGCCCAACTTGAACGTGATTCAATATCAATTACGCTTCTAATTGCTTTCAGCATATCAGGCCTTTTCCTTTCTCCCCCTGATGAAATGAGCAATGGGGCAAAGTTGGCAGTAGCGAGCTGAGCTGAGATACTGTAAATTAATGTGCCATTTCAACCTGGCTGTTAAACCAACCCTCCAGGCTGCTGTCCCTTCCACCTTTGGTAGCTTTCACATTTCGTGAATGGCCACTCTGCCAGGGGTACAGCCCTGTCCTCGCCTCTTAGTGCTGGGATGTTTTGTGAAGCTACACTGAGGTACAAGGTGAGTTTGTTGGCATTTCCCGAACAGATGGTCGGGAAATAATTGTTTTTGCTCCCCTGCCAGACCTCAGTGTGGAGTTCCTCCCTTCCAGACATCTCCCTCTGACCTGCAGTGCCTACCTCCTTGTTGCATTGATTGGGCATTAGCTTAGGAGATTTGGCTCCGTGTGTGAGTGTGTGTGTGCGTGTGTGAGTGTGTGCGTGTGTGTGTCTTGTGTCCTGGCGACCGGTTGTTCAGTGCCCTCAGGACAGTACTGGTTGTTGACAACGGAAGTGATAAGACGTTGGTGTGGTTGGTGAGATGTGGTTGGTGAGATGTGCTTGGGGGACTTGGAGAGGCAAAGTTCTGTTCATCATCCAGCTGCGGGTTTTCCTTTTGTAAACTGACTTTTTTTTGGCTCGTGGTGGTTCAGAGATGGCCTCAGTGTCACACTTGAATGATATAATTATTTTAATACACTTAAGTTGTTATAGAGCACTGGGACAGTAAACCCTCACATTATGTAGGGAGTGAACTTAATCATATAAAGAAATAATTTCAGGATAAATTCTGGGAAATGAGACTACAAGCTATCATTATGGGAGGTGATATAAAGCCACTGTTCAATGTTTTGTTGTTTTACATTAGTTGTTCGAAGCTTCCCATGCTTAGGAAAATGTAATAGCATGAAGTTTGTGAGCTTTTGAGCATTTATTGTATGTAAGTAAATCTAAACAATGTACTTATCCATCTTTTTAACAATTGCTTATCCTGTATTTGCCTTGAAGATGTAAGTGTAAGAATACACTTCAGTTTTTATAGTTGCCGATCTTTCATCTGATGCTTATTAGGATTCTTTTATTTTTTTATTAATTTCAGAGAGGAAGGCAGAGGGAGAGAATGATAGAAGCATCAGTGATGAGAGAGAATCATTGATTGGCTGACTACTGGGGATTGAGCCCGAAACCCAGGCATGTGCCCTGACCAGGAATCGAACAGTGACCTCCTGGTTCATATCAACCATTGAACCACAGCAGCCAGGCACTCATTAGGATTCTTTAACTTGAGTTGTTAAAGTATGAAAAAAAAGAGTCTTCTTAAACTTAGTATCTCTAGACAACTAAGTGTTGATAGACTTATATTGGAAAACAGAAAAAAATCTACAGCCACTGCATTTATTCATAATTCCACAAAGATGGGAAATGCTTTATTAAAATCTAAGGTCTAAAGCAAAGTGTAAGAAAACAGTTTACATCTTTTGGTTTTATTTCCCCGAAGTAATGATTCTGATTTCTCTCTTCTGTTAGGCCCCCGAGAGTGGAGCGATGGGGAGACACCTGGCCGCGCTCCTGCTGCTGCTGCTCCTCCTCCAGCATTTTGGAGACAGTGATGGAAGCCCAACGCTGGCCCAGCCTCCTCTGCAGTTTACACAGCTCCACTACAACGTCACTGTGCACGAGAACTCCGCAGCCAAGACCTACGTCGGGCATCCCATAAAGATGGGCATTTACCTTACCAACCCATCGTGGGAATTAAGGTACAAAATTGTCTCGGGAGACAATGAAAACCTATTCAAAGCAGAAGAGTACGTTCTTGGAGACTTTTGCTTCCTAAGAATAAGGACCAAAGGAGGAAACACCGCCATTCTTAACAGGGAAGTGAAAGACCATTACACCTTGGTAGTCAAAGCGGTTGAAAAGAACACTAACGCGGAGGCCCGGACAGTAGTCCGGGTGCAAGTGCTGGATACAAATGACTTGCGACCGTTATTCTCGCCCACCTCGTACAGCGTCTCTTTACCTGAAAACACAGCCGTAAGGACCAGTATTGCAAGAGTCAGTGCCACCGATGCAGACATAGGAACCAATGGGGAGTTCTACTACAGTTTTAAAGACCGAACAGACATGTTCGCTATTCACCCAACCAGCGGCGTCATCGTTTTAACCGGGAGACTCGATCACGCAGAGGCCCCGCTCTACGAGATAGAAATTCTCGCGGTGGACCGTGGGATGAAATTGTACGGCAGCAGTGGCATCAGCAGCATGGCCAGGCTCACTGTGCACGTGGAACAGGCCAACGAGTGCGCGCCTGTGATCACCGCGGTGACATTATCGCCGTCAGAATTGGACAGGGACCCAACGTATGCGGTCGTAACTGTGGAGGACTGTGACCAGGGAGCCAACGGGGAAATAGCGTCTTTAAGCATTGTGGCCGGTGACTTCCACCAACAGTTTAGAACGGTGAGGTCCTCTCCAGGGAGTAAAGAATATAAAGTCAAAGGCACTGGTGACATCAACTGGGACAGTCATCCTTTTGGCTACAATCTGACTCTTCAGGCTAAAGACAAAGGCGCCCCTCCCCAGTTCTCTGCTGTAAAAGTAATCCACGTGACTTCTCCACAGTTCAGAGCCGGGCCAGTCAGGTTTGAGAAGGATGTGTACAGGGCAGAAATAAGTGAACTGGCTCCCTCCAACACCCCTGTGGTCATGGTAAAAGCCACGCCTAGCTATTCCCATGTGAGGTATGTTTTCAAAAGTGCGCCCGGAAAAGCTAAATTCAGTTTAAATCACAACACTGGTCTCATTTCCATTTTAGAACCGATTAAAAGACAGCAGGCATCCCATTTTGAACTTGAAGTGACAACAAGTGACAGAAAAGCCTCCACCAGGGTGTTGGTCAAAGTTTTAGGTGCTAACAGCAACCCCCCTGAATTTACCCAGACATCCTACAAAGCATCTTTTGATGAGAATGTCCCCATTGGCACCACTGTCATGAGTGTGAGTGCTGTAGACCCCGATGAGGGTGAGAATGGGTATGTGACGTACAGTATTGCAAACCTAAACCCCGTGCCGTTTGTGATCAACCATTTCACTGGTGCTGTGAGCACTTCAGAAAACTTGGACTACGAGCTGATGCCTCGGGTTTATACCCTAAGGATTCGCGCGTCAGACTGGGGCTTGCCATACCGCCGGGAAGTGGAGGTCCTGGCCACCCTTACTCTCAATAACTTGAATGACAACACACCCTTGTTTGAGAAAATAAATTGCGAAGGAACAATCCCCAGGGACCTCGAGGTGGGAGAGCAAATAACTACCGTTTCTGCCATTGATGCTGATGAACTTCAGTTGGTCCGCTATCAGATTGAAGCTGGAAATGAACTAGATTTGTTTAGCTTAAATCCCAGCTCCGGGGTGTTGTCATTAAAGCAATCACTAATGGAAGGTTTGGGGGCAAAGGTGTCGTTTCACAGCCTGAGAATTACAGCTACAGACGGAGAAAACTTGGCCACGCCGTTATACATCAACATAACCGTGGCGGTCAGTCGCAAGCCAGTGCACTTGCAGTGTGAAGAGACCGGTGTTGCCAAAATGCTGGCAGAGAAACTGCTCCAGGCAAATAAACTGCACGGCCAGGGAGAGGTCGAGGACGTCTTCTTCGATTCTCACTCCGTCAATGCGCACGCACCCCGGTTTAGCAGCAGCCTTCCAGCGGGCATTGAGGTGAAGGAAAACCACCCCGTGGGTTCCAGCATCATTCTCGTGAATGCGACCGACCTTGACACTGGCTTCAATGGGAAACTGGTCTACGCTATTTCTGGAGGAAATGAGGATAGTTGCTTCATTATTGACATGGACACTGGAATGCTAAAAATTTTATCTCCCCTTGACCGTGAGACAACAGACAAATACACCCTGAATATTACCGCGTCTGACCTTGGTCTGCCGCAGAAGGCCGCTTGGCATCTGCTGGATATCAGGGTTCTGGATGCCAATGATAACCCCCCTGAGTTTTTACAGGAGAGCTATTTTGTGGAAGTGAGTGAGGACAAGGAGGTGGGTAGTGAAATCATCCAGGTTGAAGCCGCCGATAAAGATCTCGGGCCAAATGGACACGTGACGTACTCCATCCTCACAGACACCGATAAATTTTCAATCGACAGCGTGACTGGTGTGGTCCAGGTCGCGCAGCCCCTGGATCCCGAAGTCCAGCCCGTGCATTTCTTGAAGATCGAAGCCAGGGATCAAGCCACAGAGGAACCCCGGTTGTTTTCCACGGTGCTTCTGAAAGTCTCAGTAGAGGATGTTAATGACAACCCCCCTAAGTTCATTCCACCTAATTACCACGTGAAAGTGCGAGAGGACCTTCCCGAAGGGACCATAATCATGTGGTTGGAGGCCCATGACCCCGACCTAGGTCAGTCTAGTCAGGTGAGATACAGTCTCATGGACCACGGAGAAGGCCACTTTGATGTGGATAAACTCAGCGGGGCAGTCAGGATTGTACAGCAGCTGGACTTCGAGAAGAAGCAAGTATATAATCTCACCGTGAGGGCCAAAGACAGAGGGAAGCCAGTTTCTCTGTCATCCACGTGCTACGTGGAGGTTGAGGTCATCGATGTGAATGAGAACCTGCACCCGCCCGTGTTCCCCAGCTTTGTGGAAAAGGGCGCGGTGAAAGAAGATGTCCCTGTTGGCTCGTCAGTGATGAAAGTGTCAGCTCGTGATGAGGACGCAGGAAGAGACGGGGAGATCCGGTATTCCATTAGAGACGGTTCTGGCATTGGTGTTTTCAAAATAGATGAAGAAACAGGTAACTATGTTCCTATTTCTCTGTTTGGTCTCCCCTCCCGTTTTTTTCTACAGTGACACCTGCCCTGTGCTAGCTCCTTCACGGTCCCCTGTGGTTCCCCGTTGGCCTGTGAGGGCTCGGGATAGCGGTGGCAGTGCCCACGCATGCTTTTTGCCCTCTTGCAGGTGTCTGTGTGTATAGTGAGTCATGAAGATGGAACCAATGGAACCTGAATGAGCTGCCCTAAAATCAGTCAAAAATAAGGAAGCATTGAAATCATGACCACCGATACAGATTTCTATCTGTGTTTCTGCTCTTATCTGATCAGAAGCATCATTATGGTTTTGCTGTAACTTGGAGAAGCCTTGGCAGTTTTTGCAGCTAGAATGTTGGCAGACTTAGAGCAGTCACTTACCTCCCCCTCTAGCATGCTATGCAGAGGTAACTGCAAAAATGCAGAATTATGCAATGCACCGAGAGAAGACGCTGCTAAAACTTCCGTCACGTGATCTGCTTTGCTCAGTGCCCCCTGCAGGTCTTGTTTGAGAGGTTGATGTAGAACAGGGGTGGGCAAACTTTTTGACTCGAGGGCCACAATGGGTTCTTAAACTGGACCGGAGGGCTGGAACAAAAGCATGGATGGAGTGTTTGTGTGAACTAATATAAATTCAAAGTAAAGGAGCAGAGGGGAGAGCAAGAGAACCGGATAGAACAGCTGGATCCGGCCCGCGGGCCGTAGTTTGCCCAAGGCTGATGTAGAATGTTGAGTGGAGAAGACCTGGCTTGGAGTTCTGGCTCCTTCAGTTGTTAGTTGGGTGATTTTGGACAAGTTCATTATCTTCTTAAAACTGACTTTCTTCATCTGGAAGATGGACACACTCAAAATTACCACCAGGTTTACGTGAGGATGAGGTGAAATAACACAGGAAGGGTTCCTGCAGGTGTGAGAATCTAAGCGTGTCGGAAATGGCAGCGGTGCTTTGTTAGGATAGTGTTCCACCTAGCAGAGGTCCTCACACCAGAACATCTGAGGCAGCCAGGTCATGCTAGAGAGTGTACTGTTTTGCACTTCATACGTATCTCTTAATTTAGCTGCTTTTCATAGCGAATTCCTATAGTTATATGTCATTCTCCTCTGATGGGATGTGAACCTTTGTATTACTTTGCCGGGGCTGCCATAACGAAGCACCACAGACTGGGCGGCTTAAACAACAGGAATTAATATTCTCACAGTCTGGAAGTCCAAGATCAAGGTGTTGACATGGGAGGTTTCCTCTGAGACCTCTCCTTGGCTTGTAGATGGATGTCTTCTCTCCGTGTCTCCACATGACTTTCCCTCTGTATGTCATTGTCCTAATCTCTTCTTATAAGGACACCAGTCGTATTGGATTAGGGACCACTCTGGTAACCTCATTTTAACTCTTAAGGCCCTATCTCCTAGTACAGACATGTTCTGAGGTACAGGGATTAGGACTTCAATACACGAATTTTGGGTGTTATAATTTACCCCTAAACCACCTTTAAGGGCAGGCTTTTAATTTTAGCTCATGCATTCTCTAGCCTCAGCATCTAGCCAAAAGTGCCTGCCATGTAGAAGCTGCTCACTAAAGATCAAAAGGCTGAATGATTAAATTAATGACTACTTGGGCTTTGAATGGCCCGCCCTCTCAGACGGGTAGTGGAAACAGAAGGAAACTGGGTAATCACGGCATTTATCAGCGTGGATGGAACTCACTTTGTTTACTAATCTCATTGATTGATGTATCCTTTATTACTAATTGTGTTCTAAAATGGGATGTTTTCTTATTATATTAAAAGTCTTTTTTAAAGTAATACCTTGGGTATTCAGTCAATACCCATCCCCGTACCCACATCTAATAGGTATATAACACATGAAAAATAGGATATTCTCCTAGAAGTAAGTTATTTTAGATGCTATAATATTTTAATGTGCTCTGGTTTATTCAAGGGATTCTTTTTCTAATGAATTAAGTACTACCAGCATGTATCACACATCATTTATCTACCACTCATCTAAAATGCCCAAAATAGTTTAATTCAAGAGAAAATAGCATAATCAACAGCAATTAGTAGTCCTTCATCTGAAGAGACTAGATTTTTTTTGTTGTTGTCATATTCTCCAACATGAGTTAGAATTTTCAGGTGCAATGTCAACAGAGAAAAATACCCCAAAGTTAGGAACTGAAACTCTGAAGTGTTTTGAACTTCCTCAGGATGGTTATCCCTACAGTTTTCCCTTTTCCAAAGTGGGTTTTAAAAGCCTAAAAAGAGCTGCTGTAAGTTAAAGTTTGAACAGAAAATAGAACCAAAACCTTAATTTACATTTCTTTGATGACTTAAATTACATGAGCACTGCCTTGTTTTTTTTTTCTTTCAAGTGAAAAGAGTATTTTTGTTGCTTTTTAAAGCCTCATTTAGAAATGAGTACTTTCCACCTATATATTTAAGAGACTGAGATATTTTTACTACCAAGAAAGAAAAAAGAGCGAACAACCCATCCATCCAACACTGCCGTGACCTGAAATAGATCCCGAGAGGTTTGCACGCTCCGTGGCAGGGCCAGACTCTCCCAGGGGTGACTTCATGGGAGGCCGGGATTATGGGCAGTGCGGCTGGGAGGTATATATGAAACTGTTCTGCGTTTGTACAAATATTGACATTTAAAGGTGAGAGAAAAGTTGGCCATTTCTAGGTCACCTATTCTGTAATTCTTGCTTTCCAGAGCAAAATACGTCATGTACAGTAGACTTCTGTTTAGATGCGTTTTGAAATGAAATACAAGTGATATAATGATTACACATTGGCCTGGTATACATTACAAGATGTATTTTTGGCGGTAGAATTATCAGCGCACGTATTTTAGAGAATCCTGGTAAGTCAAAGGATATTATAATGTAGAATTCCTTCAGGGAAGGTCAGTGGGTTTTGTGCAGTAGAAGTACTACAATTAGATATGCTAATTTTTTTCATTTGGGGTTTGCTTGATTAATTTCTAGGACAGGTTGGAGGTGTAGAGAGGTGCCTGTCAGATGAAGAAAAGCCGGAGCAGTTCAGGCACACCAGTGGGGATCCCCATGGGACCCAGCACTGGCACTTGGTGTGGGTTGAGTTGGCTCAGGTCAGGTGTATTAGCACCTGCCTGGAACCTCAGTGTCTGCTCATTGCCCGTCTCTGCCAAGCTCTGACTGTCTCTCCTAGTCATGCCTTTCCTGTTGGGCTAACTGACATGGGCCCCTACAGGAGTCCTTTGCCTCTGAATACCAAGAACCTGCCCACTTAACTGGTTACTTCTTGCCTTTGACTTTGAGTAATGTAACCAAGTATTCGGGATGTTCTACCCATTTCAACATTGTCAAATATGTGTATCATTTATATACTTTTCATAGAACAGAACATATTCAGAAATCTGAATTTAGTTCTTACTGTTTTTTAAGACCTTTTCTTAAAGGAGCTTACATTTGAAACATCCCTTGAAAAGTAGTTTGGTGTGTTTTTAGAGAGAGAAATTCTGTGGACTGCCTTAAATAGGTACAGTCCTGTCAGGTGTAGTAGATTTTGTAGGTACTTTATCATGGGCTTTGCAGGGAGCTCACTGGTAATTGCCCTGTGGGAGTGACAGCTGACTCATCTGCTAATCTCTGTATCACATGCTTTGCCTGGCGAGGCCTCTGGGTGGGCGTTAGGAATTGTTCTCACAAACCAGGCCCACATGATTGCTCTTCCATTTGAGGTTTGGAAGGGTAGAGTGATGTGAACCATTACTCGGAAAGTCAGTCTTGTTAAGAGCCAATCTCCAATGCTGTCATTGAGATCTCCCCCCCACTTTTTGTCCCAACATCTACAGCAAGCATGTCAAACTCAAAGGCTAACACGGGCCAAATAAACAAGGTTTAAGTGTATGTGGGCCGCAAAAAACAAAAGCTTCAATTTTCATAGAAACATAGGTTTATTTCGATAGAGACATGCTGAATACAAGGACTGAAATAAATGAGTCATCGTTAACATAAATAATAGAACATTTTAATAGCAATTAATATGTTCTCTTGAACATTAACTTACCAGACACTGAATAATTGCACCAACTAATAAGCATCACGCAAATAAACCTATTATTCTTGTTCTACGAAAGCGAAATATTTCCTGTTGTGAACACCAAACAAGTCAGTTGAAGACTAATGACGTGGCCATCGGCTGCTAAAATATTCGCTGCTAGTATTAGTGGAGAGAAATGGTGTGCCTGCACGTAAGGTGTGTAAGGAAAATGAATGCAACACGATTATAGTAATCAGTCATTAGCGAATGTTGTAGTTCTTTATTCATAATTACGTATTACAGGATATTGTAAAAATTAAATTACAAAATTGTTATTAAAACGTTTCTTATATACTGTTATATTGGCAGGGCCGCAAACATTTGTTGTGGGCTGCGAGTTTGACATGCTTGACCTACAGTGAGGGTTATAAAGCAGGTTTAATAGGTGTTAGTGGAGCAAGCATCTTTAAAGCACGTGTAATTTCACATTTATGTTTGATTTGCCTCACTTTCTGCTTCTCAGCATTCGCTTCATTCTCACTTCAGATATGTTCCTGGTTCCCTTTGTTGTCAGCTTCAAAGTTGAGTGGCATAGAATCTTGAGCATCTGTCCCTAGATTTATGGAATCAATTCCGTTTAGTGTTCTGGGCTAATGGGTACCCTTCCATGTTAATTACTACTCGAGCACCAATAAAAAGTTGCAGCTTTTTGCCAATTTTCAAAATGAAGGATATGTCCAGAAAAATGGCTGGCCAGTGACTTTCCTCAAATTGTTAATAGAAACTTGTGTAGGTCTGTCCCCCTGGTGTGTGTATTATAACGGAATGCCTGAATAGGTTCCCCCTTCTGTCTCGAGTTCTTCGGTTCAGTGTGTGACAGTTTTTACAATGCAGCCCAATAAGAGTGTTTCCCTCTCTGACAACTTATTTTGGGAGACCATGTTTTCCATTAAGATAAGAGCAAATTCTAAACTTTATTGGCGCTGTGTTACTTTTAGAATCCCAATCGGGGTTTTAGGATTGAAATGGACATTTTGATGAAAAGACTTGGAATGAATGAATATGGAAGTGCGGCTGCTGCAACAAGATAAATCACCGGTGGTGAAATATGGGAGGGGGAATTAGGACTCCCCTTTTCTTAAGAGAATTTGGCCACATTCTCATTGTGGGGGAGTGTCACTGCACCATTCCTGTGTTACCCTTTTGGAGACTGGCTCCTGGCCCTCCTTCATTAGCGGGACACAGGACGAATGAGTTTGTGTTGTGGGGAACAGAAAGAAGGGCCTTCCATGAGGGGCAGAATGTTTCTGGGGCTTCTGTCTTTTTGGCAGAATACTTGAGTTATTTGAATTATTTATTCAAGTTTTAAAACAACCTTTCTCAACTGACAGTAGGATATTCAGCGTAGAACAGGGACCTCTGCTTTTTCCTAGGGCCCGTTCTCTCACGACAGGAAGTAGAATGAGGGAGGGTATCAGTGGTCTCACGTGGCGTGACCACAACGTCTGAAGAGTGGCTGTTGGAAGTGTGGTCTACTGTGGGGGGACCAGTCACCTGGGGTGGAGCTGGGTCTGGAGTTCTGGCAGCAGGAGCTTGTAGGTGCTGGTGGGAGGCCCCTGGAGGGAGCTGAGAAATGTGCTGGTGAAAGGGCTTTTGTGTGGCTCTCTCCTCCCTACGTGGCTGCAGCTGCCGTCCTGCTCTTTCTGTCCGCCTAGAAAAGTGGAAAGAAAGGGATTTCCTAGCCACAGTGAGATTGACAGTCGGGCATAGGCAGAAATTCTGTTACGATGGCGTGCTGTGGCCGTGTTTGGGAGTATCAGTCCGCTCTTTTGTGCCCGTGCGATTCTGAGTCAAGGCAGGGCACAGAATAATTTCTACTGAGGAAAGGGATCCTCCTTTGAAGCAGGAGGGTGTTTAGGTGACAGTAGGGTCTAATTAGCAATCCTAAGGAAATTCCATTTTGTTTTCAGAGAAAACAGAAGATCAGCTTGTCTTTCGTTCTTTGCATGGTATTTAGCAAGGTGACTCTTTCAGGACTGATGGGCGTACTGGTTGGGTTAGGAAGCTGCGTGGACTGTGACTCAGGGTGGTATCATGCTGTGAAGCAGAACGTGGTGAGGCTGCGCAGTGCTTTTGTATGATCTGAATGACGTGTGAGGGCCAGGACTTGGGTGCGATAGGGTAGCGGCAGCTTCAAGTCTGGTCTCTGTGGCCTCATGCTTTCAATGATGACGATAGTGATGACAATGGACATTCGTATAATCAGAAACCGCAGATACTGTTACAACCAGGTGCTGTTCCAAGCACTTCATGTGCATTCATTTCTTTAATCCTCACACCTCCTAGATAGAGGACACATTCACAGAGAGGTGAAGTAACTTGCCTGAGCCCCTCGGGTACTAATAAGTGGCCGAACTCCGGAGCCTTGCAAACACAACCTTGTACTGCCTCTCACTTATACAGAACCATGTTGAGATGCTCTAAGAAAGCCCATGTGAAAACTAGGGGAGTAGGGCTCTGGGCTGAACTGGGTTGGGTCAGGCTTGAGACTTGAATCCTAGATTTGAGCTTTATCTTAAAGGAGTAGAGTGTCTAAGAACCTTCCATTATTTTTTTCTCGGAATGACATGTTGCTCTTCAGCACATTTAAGAGAACAGGCTTTTAGCGTAACAAAGTGGTGGCATTCCGGCAATTTGAGATTATTCCAGTGAAGTCATTAGTGAGTAGTGGGTGAATCACGCTCCAGTTGAGGTGGGACAGGTATCTTACCCGTGTTTTCAGTTGTGAAAGTGCGATCTCCTATAAAAACACATGTCAGAATGCTAATTCGAGTGTCTTTTCATCAAAACAAAGCTTTCGATGGTTGTTAGGGTTCTAGCTAACCTTGGAAACCAAATTAACCCACAGGGTAGCTGAAGTTAACTTAATCGGCGCTTGCCCTTTAAGCGAGTTGCGTGTAGTCATGGCTCTCTCGCATCGTCCGCCTGGATGCCCTGGCTTTGGCAGCTGTGCTCACCAGCCATCCGGTGTGGGGCATTTAAATGAGGGCACGTGGCTCTCCTTAGTCCTCTTGGCAGGGAACCATTTTTGTCTGTTTGGTTCTCAGAGTTGTGTTCATAATTTGGTGAGTGACTATGTGTATAGAGATTTAATGTTCAGTTAATATCTGGCCTGTTTTTTCCATGTGGTCCACCTTGCCCAATTATGAAAATTGAGTAGATTTTAAACTTTAGGTGTTTGTCCATGTTGGATTCTTTTTCTTACCCACTTAGTTCCTGTCGTTTTGACTTGGTGGATTATTTCAGTACAGAAGACTGGACTTCTCAAGCTTTTATTATCTATTAGTGTCTATTTTGCATAGTGTGCTACATTGCATTACGTTTTATGGCACTTAATTAAAAAAGAATCAAACCATGTTGGTTTTAAATACTGCATGCTCACTGTACAGGACATAAGGCCACGAAACACTCTTCCATGCCTCTGTTCCTGGGAACACGTGAACTTGGGCAGATTGCCATCCGGGGCACATGCCTGTACTTGCTGAACTGGCAGGTAGCCAGCTTAACAGCAGTGATAGTGAGTCTGGAAGCCATTCACATGTTTCCTTCAGGGGCCAGCCAATCTCATCAACGAACTTGCCTTGTCAGGTAAACGACACTCTCTCTCCTCAGAATATCTGATCCTGTATCGAACCCATTTCATTGCTAGGCCTCCCAGCGGCTGAGTGAACGGACCCGTTGAAAGAGGTTCTTTAGATTTGTCTGTTTATTTGATGCTGGGGAAAATGTACTCAATGTAGTTATTTTTTTTTCAGTCTTAGTCTAATTGATTTTCTTTTTTTGATAAAAGTTACCCAGCTATTTCTATAGTTTCTTAAGACTTCTTTCTAATTTGTGGTTATTTCACCGTGTTCTGTCTTATCACTGGTGAATATTTCTGCTTTATCATGGTCGGTATATAATTATAGTTGACGTTTATTGAATGTGTATCAGCCTTACTTTAAGCCCTTTGCGCTGTGTCTCATTAGATCATCACAGTAATTCATGAGTAAAATTAGATGCTAATACCTATAGCATCTAGGACCTACATTAAATTCATGTAGGACCTATATTAAATTATAAAGGCATGACAATTAATGGAGATTAAGACACATACTGACCTTGTATGATTTTGAAAATGTTTTAAATTAAAATAATGTAGTAGAAATTGATGTGGTTTAAGGTGTAACATTTGAGGCCATGCTGGTAACATGATTCTCGAGCAAAGGTGTTCCATTTCTCATGGAATCCTCCTTCCCACCGTCCAGTCTCTCTCATACATCAAGTCCAAGCCCATTGGCGTAGCCAGCAACACCCTAATAAACTCGCCTTCCCTCCCTGTTTGCTTACGTGCTCCTCCCATCAGCTCCTGCTCATCCCCATCCCTGTGCTTTGGCCAGGTGGAGCCCGCCCCTCCCCATGCAGCCCTCAGTTCTTGTCTCCCCACCTTGGGGTAACGCATTGACCACTTGATTGGCTCTTATTATCCCTAACTCTTCTAACACGTCTTTCTTTTTCATTTGGAACTAATTCTTTTCTTGCATGTACTTAAAAAAACATTTTAAGTATCAGTCTAGTGCAGTGGTTGGCAAACTGCCGCTCTGTTGACTAATGAGTTTGCCGACCATTGCCTTAGGGAAAAACACTCAAAAAACATATTAATAATGTACTAATGTCTTTAACCTGAAGTCAAAACTTCTGGGTAAGGGTAATGCCTTACGCAGTGGTCGGCAAACTCATTAGTCAACAGAGCAGCAAACGGCGGCTTGCGAGCTGCATGTGGCTCGCGAGCCGCAGTTTGCCGACCACTGGTCTAGCGTAATGGTTTATTTATACAAGCAGTCCTCGGGTTACATCAGACTCGACGTACATCGTTTCGTGGTTATGTTGCCATCTCCCATTTATTTATATAAAAAAAAAGTTCCGTCATTTCAATGTATGTACATATGTGCTTTATGTCTTTTATTATTTATTTACCACAAGTAAAGGTCAGGAATTGTTACCTTTCTTTTAAATTTTTGTTACTGTTTCACTTCATTGCTGCTGTGTCTGTGCTCCATGTGAGTGACGTAGGTGCTTATGTAGGTGGGCTCCGACTTACGGCGAAAATCACGTTACGTTGTGCGTAGGAACGGATCTCCGACGTAACCCGAGGACCTACTGTGTGTCCTTTTCCTTTAAATTGTCAGCTTTGTGCGGGGTAGAGTCTAAATCGTCTACTACTGGACTCAAAACAGGCACTCAGTAGATATTTGGTAGGACAGCCAAGTAAGCCATTGTTACCTCTCCTAAAATTCTTTCCCAAGTCCCAGGGACTTGGTCTTTGCTTCTCCTTGTTTCAGTGGTTCTTCCTATATGTTCTTCTGTTATCATGTATGACTCAGGGTGTTGTTCAGCTGTCTCCTTCATGTCTGTCTCCCAGAACTCAAGGCCGGAGCACAGCCTTACTCATTTTTCTGCCCTCCCCTGAGCACAATCCGATGGTAACATGTGATAGTGGTGTTCGGGAAGAGTGAGTGAAGCCTTTCTCCCACCGCCCGGATACCTATTTCTAGTCTCCAAAGCAGGGGTTCTTCATGTTTTTGGCATCAAAGACACTGTTGAGAAGCTGTTGAAAACTGTCATTCTTGTCTTCAGCGACACAGTGATTTGGTTACAATACCAAGGTCTCATGAAGTGCCGAGCCTATTCATGGACCCTCAGTGTCCTGGGACCCCTGGTTTGAATTCCTCTGTTCCAGAGGTTCCAGGGCTGCCAGTCCTCACAAGTTCTCGTAAAGGAGGAACAGGGGGGGAGAAGAATGGTGAAGATGATGATGACGATGACGACAACAACGTGACAGTGGTGATGACAGGCATTTGTATAATGCGCTATATATAGTCTGCAGGTATTTCTATGTGTACTGTATAGCATGCCACTTAGTCTAGTATATGCTTATTATATAGTGGGTTTTCTTTCTATTTTGTAAGTGAGGTAGGTAAATACTTTATAGTGAAGACATAGAAATCACTTTTCTGTAGGTTTATTCATGTGCTTAAAGTGATTCAAGAGAAACTGGCATTCAAGGTTGTCTTCAAGGTAGATGATAACCTGTAGTTCTCTACAGACCTGCATCGTCAGCTAGCCCTGTCTCTCTGTTGAGGTGTACGAGACAAACTATTCTAATAAACTAAGTATAATAAACAGTATACCTATTTTTAAATCAAGCAGCCCTCCAGGCCAGGATTTGATCTTCAGTGTTGCCAGCTTACCATGGAAACCTTCCTCTGCTCAATTACTAGTAGAGGTAAAACAATCTGTCAGAAAATTCTAATAATAAAGTTAACTTTCGCCAAAACCGGTTTGGCTCAGTGGATAGAGCGTCAGCCTGCGGACTGAAGGGTCCCAGGTTCGATTCCGGTCAAGGGCATGTAGCTTGGTTGCAGGCACATCCCCAGTGGGAGGTGTGCAGGAGGCAGCTGATCGATGTTTCTCTCTCATCGATGTTTCTGACTATCTATCATTCTTCCTTCCTCTCTGTAAAAAATCAATAAAATATATTAAAAAAAAAAAAGTTAACTTTCTTGATAGACTGGGTTTTTATTTAGATGAACTTAACAATCAGAGCATTTGGGATTTAATAAACCGTTTTAGCTTTCTAAATAGTCCCCTTATTCAGCACAAAAGAAAAATTGGTAAATAATGCCTATTTTTATGGGTTAGTGTTCATTGTAAAAAAGAACAGTAAACAACTTTACAGTGAAAGATGAAAGAAATGCATGTGTGGCAAAATGTTCTGAAATTTGATTTGTAGGCATTAATTTTTTATAATGTCCAGTCAATATGTTTTTTGACCTTTATGGAGGTCATTTTTTATTTTATTTTATAAACAGTGATTTTGGAAACTTTCATGAAATAACATGTTTTCTTTACTACAAGTTGAGGGCGTTTTCTTAGTTGAAAACAGCTTTTTGGAAGATGACTTTAAAACAGTTCCACCATAAATTCTTACTTAAAAGATTCTCTAAAAATCCACTTGTTTTTAGCTCTTTACTGAGTTTTTTACTAGGCTCTTTACTCTTAAAGCTGCTGGATAGCAGGATGTTCAAACATCTTTATTTCTCATCTCAGTGTGGGCCCACAGTTGGTGCTTAGTAAATACTTGTTCCGTAATGTTCATCTTTTGTTAAACTCAATAAATGTTTGTCATATGATGTTCTTTTTTTTTATTTGTTTATCAGATTGAAGGTGTTTACATGTTTAAATGGGGAAAAAAAAGATGAGTTTGTCATGTATACACCAAGTTAGTTTCTCAGTTGAGACATCAGAATGGAAATCAGTTACTTTCAAAATACCTAAATTTTTTAAAAGTATTTTTTCTTAATAGAGTGATAACCTCATATAGAAGAAGAAAGCTAATTAGGAAGGCATGAATACGAAGAATATTCATGTTTGGTTTTAATTAACTCAATGTTGTTGGTTTTAGAAAGAAGTCAAACTTAAGTATCACGCCTACAGAATACCAAGTTCTATAATCTAAGACCCATGATTTAAGAAATACGTTTTGCACATAGTGCAGATTTTCCTAATATAGTAAAACAAATTTGCTTTTCTTATTTTACTGCCACCACAAACAGGCCTCATGGGGGCGGGGACTTTGCTTTGTCCATCCCTGTATTGCTGGTGCCTAGAGCTCCGCCTGGCACATTGTGGCACCCCGCTAGGCTTGATGGGTGAGTACAGTTTCAAACTGAAATAGATTACCACAAAACTAGAGGCCCGGAGCACGAAATTCATATACTTGGGGAGGGGGGGCGTCCCTCAGCCTGGTCTGTGCCCTCTCGCAGCCCAGGAGCCCTTGGGGGATGTCCAAGTGATGGCTTAGCGCTGCCACAGAGGCGGGAGAGACTCCCGCTGTCACTGCGCCCGCTGGCCATGAGCCCACCTTCTGGCTGAGCGGCACTCCCCCCGTGGGAGTGCACTGACCACCAGGGGGCAGCTCCTGCATTAAGCATCTGCCCCCTGGTGGTCAGTGTGCATCATAGCGACTGGTCATTCTGCCGTTCAGTCAATTTGCATGTCAGCCTTTTATTATATAGGATTGTAAAAGGGAATGTATCTAAGGAACTATTACTGGGAAAGACCTTCTTAAATTTGTTATATTGGGTAAATAGAGAGAAAATTCTAATTTGGGGGACAGGGGTGTCAGATTTGCCATAGTTCTGCCTGTTCTTTTAAAAATATTTTTATTGATTTCAGAGAGGAAGAGAGGGGGAGAGAGAGAGAGAGATAGAAACATCAATGATGAGAGAGAATCATTGATTGGCTGCCCCCTGCACATCCCACACTGGTGACTGAGCCTGCAAATTGGGCCTGTGCCCTGACCGGGAATTGAACCGTGGCCTACTGGTTCATAGGTCAACTCTCAACCACTGAGCCACGCCAGCCGGGCTGCCTGTTCTTTTAATGCAGTGAAAACTGCTCTTCCACGTAGAGTGTCCTCTTTCCCACACTTATGAAGTAGCTAAAAAACAAAGCGTTAGAACACCAGCCGCCGCAGAACGTCAGTAACAATGCCAAGTGCCTTTTTATATTTTGCCTTCTCTTGAAGATACTTCATTTGTCAGATTGAGTACGAAAGCCAGGAATTAGAATCCTGAATTCATAGGATTTACTGGGTTAGGTATTGTTGTTTCCTTGGGCTAGAGAATGGTGATATTGCTTGTATCTCTTCCTCTGGATTAAAAAATATTTCTTCTGTTTTAAGTATAAAAGATATGAATATCCATTTAGATGGTACATTTTTTGACAGAAGCTTGAACCGTTGAAAGACTTTTAGATTAGTAGAGTCTTATTTTTACTTGCTAGTGTTATTATTGATGAATTTACTAAGGCTTAAAAGAGGTAATCATTTTTAGAGTTTCACAGAATATTTTTGAAACTATCAGTTTCTTGGATTAAATTAAGCACATTTACATGTACCTTTTAGAAAAGGCATTTGTTGTGTATTGTAAATCTCTTGGTTATTTCTGTTAAAGGGCACTATTTACCAGTACTTATGAGCAA
This sequence comes from Plecotus auritus, assembly GCF_963455305.1. Lineage (NCBI taxonomy): Eukaryota > Metazoa > Chordata > Mammalia > Chiroptera > Vespertilionidae > Plecotus > Plecotus auritus. The sequence goes on along the minus strand of NC_137772.1, from coordinate 10,880,232 downwards.
ACCCTTCTTTTAAAGCCTGCTTGAATAAAGGGAAATTCAAGGACTAGACTATTTTAAGGAGAATAATGTACGCAAAACTAAAAATATTTCCCTTATTTTTAGTGACCTCATCTAAATAAAAAAAAGTAAACCCTTATTTGTTCTTTGTGTACTTTTGCTATCTAGGGCATCTGATCCTGTAGCTTTCAAAGATAGAATAGACCAGTGGTCGGCAAACTCATTAGTCAACAGAGACAAATATCAACAGTACAACGATTGAAATTTCTTTTGAGAGCCAAATTTTTTAAATTTAAATTTCTTCTAACGCCACTTCTTCAAAATAGACTCACCAAGGCCATGGTATTTTGTGGAAGAGCCACACTCAAGAGGCCAAAGAGCCGCATGTGGCTCGTGAGCCGCAGTTTGCCGACCATGGGAATAGACAATTACCGGTTCACTTAACTCTGTTTTTCAGTAACTCTTTAGGATGATTTAAGGAAGGGCAGAAAACCTTTGGGGAAGTTTCTTTTTATTTATTTTTGCATGTTTGGGTAGAGATCTGTTCACAGGAGGTACATTTTAGTGCCTGAGAACCAGTAAGAAATGAGATGGTGGCTAGGTTAAGTTTGTTCCATGAAGGAGAGTAGAAGACTCAGTGTAGTAAGTGTAGACAAATCCAAAGCTGAATTGACCTTTTATTGTCTTCGGGCTGATATAAAATCCTGTGAGGGGATCACAGAGAACTGTGATTGAGCCTTTTGTGGAGAAAGAAACCATCCTAGGTCTTAGTGGCTTCAAACAATTACCATTTATTTAGGCCCACGATTCAGTGCGTTGGGGATTTGGGCTGCACGCCGCTGGGTGTTTCCTCTGCTGGTTTCAGCGGGGCTCCTGTATGTGTTGGGGCAGTTGCTGATGTGCCTGGTGGCTCTGCTTCTGGGAGTTGGCTGGGGGCAGGGGCTGCTAGGCCCCACGTCTGTCATCATCCAGCAGCCTCGCCTAGACTTGTTCATGTGAGGATTTCAAGGCATCACGCTCTCGGGGTGCTCCTGCATTGTCACTTCTGCATCCTGTTGGCTGCATAAGGTGGTTCAGCAAATAGGAAATTAGACTTGTGAAAATATCCACTTGTGGTATCTTAAAAAAATTCTATCTCAATAGTCAGCTATACGTAAGATTTTTAATACTGTAAAACGTTTCATGGTGTTAAAATACTCCTTTAATTTTAGTATATTTCCATTTAAGCTAGAATTTAACCAGCGATACAAGAAGTATGCATGATGTCTAAAGATACCAAAGCAATAGTGCTCTATCCCTTCCCTATTTTAGTTTCTATCGCAAAGATTTCTGTTTTCTTTTCCCCAAGGAAATTTGAGGATCCCAATTTTTGAAGAGCATTTTAATACCAAAGGAATATCTGAGAGGTGAAAGGCAGCAAGGAGTTCTTTACAATAGCCTTTGGCTTCCAGATGTTACTTTTCCTCATTAGCATCATTTTTCTTGCTAATTAATTTGTCAGAAATTATTTCATTCGCTTATTGCTTTCTCTAGAGGATGGAAGACTTGGGGGAAGTGGAATGGGAAGTAGATGGAAGATTTGGGGGACATGAAAATAGAAACTGAAGTCGGGAGAAAAGAGGAGTGTTGCTTTGATATCTTTAGGCTTCATACACATCCTTGATACCTCTCCTCAAGTTTCAGCTTAGATGGAAAGGTATTAAAAATAACTTAAAGATATATTAATGCCATATGGTATTATATTAAATTTCACTTGTATTGGAGTTATGGGACATATATGCAACAGAATAACCAGGAAAATGCCCCATGTGAGTTGAAAACAAATCTCATGATTTGAAAAAAAGAGTTATAACTACTGATTTACTAAGCATCCCAATGTTTTTGTCTGAAAAGTTTTGAAGTTAGTATCTATGAACACTGTGGAGGAGGAAACTTGGGGTTGTCCATAAGGAAGTAAAAAAATCATCATTTGAAATGAAAAATATAGGTGACCTTGGTAAAGCATAAATGTTTGTTTTTTTATTGCTTGAGAAGAGTTCAAAGTTCATTAAATATCAAATGCATAGTCTTGTTTCTAATAAAATTCACGGGATGAAATTAAGGTTCTACAACAGAGGTGTATTGGGTTTCATTAGAAACTTAATGTAGAGATGCTGACCTAAAATTTGATATTTTAATAGTGAGTCTTGATATAGTATGCAGAAGATCATTATATCTCTGGGAATAACAGTCTTAAATTCTCAGTGTTGGCATTTGTATTATAGGCATCCAATTAGCCTATATAAACTAAAAAATAACAAAACAATTCATGTCTCAGAATACACCATAAAAACATTTATTAGAAATGTTCTGTTACTTAGATTCTATTATTTAGATACAAGGGTCCGTTAGATAAAGGTGATTTTCACAATTTCTAGTAGCACCTGTGTGTAAATTCTGCCAGTATTTTTTAGATCATCAATTGAGTTAGTTTAACAGGTTAGGGCAGCACTGCTCGATAATACTGTCCATATTTGTAATTTTCCATGTTCTAGTTCAGTGGTCGGCAAACTCAGTCAACAGAGCCAAATATCAACATACAACGATTGAAATTTCTTTTGAGAGCCAAATTTTTTAAACTTAAACTATATAGGTAGGTACATTGTTATTAACTTAATTAGGATACTCCTAAGCTGGCCTTTGCTAAAAATGTCCTCAGTCTGATTGAGGTACGTTCGCTGAGGTCGACCCCTTCCAACTCTCCCATCCACACTCGTCTTGTATACTTGTTTCATCTATCTCCTTCCGTTCATCCTCTCTATATGTCCAAACCATCTCATCATACCTTTCTCAATCCTCGACACTATATCTTCTTTCACTCCACAACGTTCCCTAAAATTAACTTAATAAACTTTACTTAAAGTTTTAAGTCTTAGTTAAACTATAGGTACGTTGAATAACACTTGATATCATACTTAATAACGATATTATTTATTGATAAAATTAAATTCCTTACAATTTACCGTGCAATATCCATAAAATTAAATCATGGCAATGACTGACAAACACTAATGTGAACAATGGCCTTGCATCTCCTTGGAAAGTTTGAGTATGTTGTTGTTTTTAATTTTAGGCACGATCCAGGTTCTCATCAATAAGACGACTTCTCAATTTGCTCTTGATAAGGTTCATGCTTGAAAATGATTGTTCGCATAAATATGTAGACCCGAATAAGGAAAGAACAGCAAACGCTAGTTTTTTCAGTTGATTATATGAGTCAGGAATACTATTCCAGGTGTTAAAAATCAACATATCTTCCTTCTCCAGGTCTTTCAAAGCAGACCACTTGTGCTGTGAACTAAGTTCACATTTGTTTTTTTGCAATATTTCTATATCAGCACAAAGACGTTCAAATTTCGAGCTCCACAATTCTTTGTTTTTTAAATCCAGCAATTGCATTTCAAAGTTGCCAATGTCAATATTAAAGGGAGAAAAATTTAATTTTGTTACAGTAGCATTAAGAGGTTTTTTAACAAAGGCTAACATCGCTTTGCTGTTTCTGAATTCCTGAAACCTGTTGAGAAAAGCTTCCCTCGTATTTAAAAGTGTTGTTTTGAAATAGCAAATGTCAATATCAGAATTATTTTCTTGGCGATGTTTCAACAGGCTTGGAAAGTGAATCAAAGTTTCTCTTTCAAAATCTTGAGCAAAAAGAGATAAGTTGTTTTCGAATGAAATAACTTCTAACATTGAAAAAATTGTGTTTCCTTTCCCCTGTAGTTTACGATTAAGCTGATTTAGATGAGACGTAACATCTACCATGAAATAAAATTTTTGGATCCACTAATCGTTCATTAGTTCTGGATAGTGAACACCCTTCTCAAGGAGAAATGCTTCAATTTCTGTTAATAAGGAAGCGAAACGTTTCTTTCCGATTAAGAGCTTTAGCTATAATGGAGTTGATAATGTTAATCACCAATTCCATAACTTTGCAAATTTCTTCTGGAAATGTCTGCGCACAAAGTGCTTCTTGATGAATGATGCAATGGTAAATAAGTATCTCGTGATTTTTTCTTTTCAAAATAGCAACAAACCTGTTTCTTATGCCGGTCATACTTTTCGCCCTGTCTGTTGAAATTGAGACAATTTTATCGAGTGGAATATGATGTTTTTCAGTGCACTCAATTACAGCATTTGCTATATCCTCTCCACGTGTTTGACCTTTGAGTGGCAATAATCCTAAAAGTTCTTCTTTAGGACCTGTAGATGAAATAAATCGTACAAAAAGTGAAACTTGCGCTGTATCATTTATGTCACAAGACTCGTCAACTGCTATTGATAAAGCTGAAACCAATTTAAGATCTTTGACTTGCTGGTCAGTTATATTCAAAGACATTTTGACTGTTCTGTCTTTCACTGTTTTAGCAGACAATGGTAACTCTTTAATTTTTTTTAGAATATCTGCTTTGTTCTTAAAATCTCGAAATAGCTCTTCGGATGCATTTATAAAACAACTTTTTATGTATTCACTGTCTGTATGTGGTTTCCCTCTCTTAGCAATCTCTTGACCAGGCGTCCTCAAACTACAGCCCGCGGGCCACATGCGGCCCGCCGAGGACATATATCTGGCCCGCCGGGTGCCACTGTCTGTCCTGCTTAGCAGCCGCAGTGCCCCGCAGTGCGCATAGGAATTTGTTCATAGTTTTTTTTTAAAAACTATAGTCCGGCCCTCCAACTGTCTGAGGGACAGTGAACTGGCCCTCTGTTTAAAAACTTTGAGGACCCCTGTTCTCTTGACTAACCACAAAACTTGCAATATTAACATTGTTGGAAGATTGCATCCAGTAATTAAATACAGAACTTGATTTTTCTTGACTCTTCTGAAGTTCCTCAACTGCTTTCTTCCTTGCATCACCGACAGGATATTTAGTATTAAATGACACGTGTTTAGTTGTAAAGTGTCTCTCCAAATTTGATTTCTTGTTATGCGCCAATTTTTCCCGACAAATAAGACAGGTCGGAAGGCCATTTAAGTTTTGAATAAACACCAAAGTCTCGGTCCATTCAACTTTAAATTCACGGTTTTCGTCTTCCGTTTTTCTTTGCTTCTTCTTTGTAACCATGTCAAACAGGGCAACTAAAAAATAGTTTCATTTTATAATAATAAAGCCACCAACACAAAATAATTACAATTCTTAAATTGATGACAAAAATACCTGTAGGATTTGCAGCTGGTTGGAAAAATACAGGTAACTTTATGCTTCGAGTAGGTACTTTTGTCTCCCTAAAAATCGCACGCGACTAGCACTAACCACTGCACAACGAGACTGCTGACTGATGGGCTCACTCAACTCGTGCATGAATCGCGGGTACCTCCCCCGCGCTGCGTATCCCGCGGCCCGCCTGCGCCGCATCTCCTGTCGTCGGACCAACCGACACCCCCACTTCTTCTAACACCACTTCTTAAAAATAGACTCTCCCAGGCCGAAAACCAACTTCTGCACAATCGCACTGTACGTGCACGCCCGCCCGCACGTGGTATTTTGTGGAAGAGCCACACTCAAGGGGCCAAAGAGCCACCTGTTCTAGTTGCTACAGTAAGAAAAGATAAATAGGTGATATTTTAATGATATATTTTATTTAATCCAACATATCAAAAAGTATCGTTTCAGCATGTAGTCAACATAAAACCATAGTAATGAGGTAGAGCTTTCACGTTCTCGTGTTCGTGTGAAATCTTGAAAGCAGTGTGCACTTGACACTGAGATCACATCTCAGGTGGGACTAGCCCCATTTCGCGTGCCCGTTCCCACAGCACAGGTTAGGGATCTGTGTCGAGTTCAGCTACTTTAAAGAATACTGATCCGTGTAAAGAAGGCGCGGACACACCGGGTGGGAAGGGGAGGTGGAAGAGTTAGTAGGTGCACGTGTAAAGTTCAGTGTTGTGCGGGAGCCAGATCCCTTCTTCTGATGGCATTCAGGGAGAATCATAAAAACCCATTACGTCACAGAAAACTTCCTTGTCAAAGAGGCTGATGGCGTAGAACCTGGCATGGCTTCTAGAATATTACACTGGAGCGATTCCTGTGATTCAGACTAGCGTCAAAGCTCGATGGAAACTCATTCTGCCGGCCTTTCACTTGGGCTCGCTCTTGCCTTGTGTTAATGGATGTTGGAAAACAACTGAACAGTTCATTGCAAATTAGAACTGTGTTCTCAGTTAAATATTTTCCACTGAGAGCTTCTGTAAAATTCTGAGTGCATCGAGAGTCTTTTTCCTTTTTTTTTTTTTTTTTTTTTTTCAGGATAAACATGTTATTAAACTTGTCCCATTCACATTGCTTTTGGGGGCCTATTTGGGGTCAGTAGCATGATTCTAATATAAAGATTAGAAATTTATTTCACCAATAAGACAAATCTTTTTTATGTGAAAGTATGTGAGGTCATAAGACAGATATTTTCAACCCTTTTCATTTCATCTCATGGCACACATAATTACTAAAATTCTGCGGCACACCAAAAATATATTTATTGCCAGTATCTGACCAAAAAAAAAAGGTATAATTTTGATTCATTCATACTCGCGGAACAGCTATTGTTGTGTAGGCTGTTGTCATTTTTTAAAATTTGACAATCTAAGGGAGAAGAGGTCAGTGGCCCCGACTAAATAGTCAGGTGCTGCGTGTTTTAAAAATTCTTGCAGCACACCGGGTTGAAAATTGCTGTCCTAAGACATCGTTTTACAGAGTAATTTCCCAAAAGAGTTGATTAGATCAGGTCCACCATATCCAAGGGAAACAAAGCCTGTGGTAATTAACAAACAAGTTCCTGCAGGCTTGCAAAATCGCTAACCTGTGCAATTCGTTCAAAGCTCATAGTTTCCATACTTCTCTTTGGACTGAAGGGCCAGAAAGTAGTCCTTCTGCAGACTTGCCCTTTGTGTTGATTCAGGGTCACACGTCAGGTAATGAGGTAGAGCTTTCACGTTCTCGTGTTCATGTGAAATCTTGAAAGCAGTGTGCACTTGACACTTAGGACACATCTCAGGTGGGACACTAGCCCCATTTCGCGTGCCCGTTCCCACAGCACAGGTTAGGGATCTGTGTAGAGTTCAGCTACTTTAAAGAATACTGATCCGTGTAAGGAAGGCAGCCCACAGACCTCCCTGTTTCCACGTGGGCTTCAGCAGTTTCACATGCAACGCTGTGAATGAAGCCTCAGTAAATACGTTTGTTCTGTGCCTGCTGCTGGCTGGGAATCTGCTGAAGCAGCTGGAGATTTTCTGTAACCGCTGCGGCTGCCTGGCGAATCATCACCGTGACAGGTAAATAGCATTCCTCCGGGAAGCCAGGTCCCTCCCCCTGTCGCTGGCCCCCTGCATTCCTTAGGACTGTTGAATGGAGGGATTGTCTTGCTTGGAACCCTGTTGATTGGGTCACAGCCTGGTCCTCTGAGAACTGAGCTGCCCTGGGCCACTTCACTTTAGGGGGCGTTTGTTAAAGGCCCGGTGAAAGGGCCGCCTGGGGTCTCACTATTACCTTAGGAAGGGCAATCAGTTCAGGCCTCGGAGTGGGTATTCAGGACGTGTTAACTTCGGCAGGCTTCTGGGGGCATTGAAAAGCACTTGGGAGGGAAGGGATAAGAGGAAATCGTTGCCAAAGCCGCTGAAGATGCATCTGCCACATTCTCTGCGGGAGCATCCGTTCAGTTGCAAATGTCTTTTCTGCTGGGGCTTGTTGGCTTAGAAATCCCCCTTCAGGTCTTGGAAGGACAGTTTGAAAATGCTTCCTTAATGTTGATTCTTTGAAGAGTTGACTCTCCATTGCATTTGAGCAAAATTGGCAGAGAAGTACCCTCATTTTAAAACTGAGCTTTATTTTTCAATGAAAACAAAATTAATATATAACCATTGTAGAAGTCTGGGAAAATGCAGACTGTTGTAAAGAATAAAGAAACTTCTTAAAGCTCTGCTGCTTAGAGCACCATTGAAATATTTTGCAATTTGTGTCCACATACACACACACACACACACACACACACACACACACACACACACACACCCCTACCTCTGCAGCTCCTGGTGCTGGATTAAAAATAAAAGTAAACATATACTGCACGTTTTGTTTTGACTGTCTTTTAATATGTCCAGACCCCTTAAGATGCTTGAGTTCACTTAGAGAACATGGTATGCCATCACAGAGATAAACTATAATATGTATAATACCCAATTTTTGAATATTTAAATTACTTCCTTGTTGGTGTGTTACTCTTGTCACCCTAGCATAAATTCCACAAAGTGGAATTAGTAGATCAAAGGAAATAAAAGTTTAAGCTTTTTTGATGCCAAACAAATGGCCACATTTTTATCAAGGAAAAGACTCATCCACAGTCGAGAGCACGCATCTCTGCATTCTTGGCTGCAACTGAATATTTGGATTTAAAAACAAAACCCAAAAAGGTCTCATATTGTTGGTGAGAAAATTACTCAGTTCAGGGAACTATCATAATCAAAACAGTGGTGGTTAATTTTGTGCCTATAGTTCTGTGTTGAGAAAAATTCTTGTTTTTATAAACCAACCTTTTGAGACTGTACTCTCTGATTTAACTTAGCTTTTTCAGATCTTTGTCCCATTGGCATCTTAAGGCTTATTTATGTTAATTTATTATTATTTTTAGATGAGATTTTCCTTATGTGCCAAATAATGGCCCTGTGAAAAAAGAACTCTAAAATGGCAGTTGACTTTATTTCACTTGGTTAGATACTGCTTACTCTACACTGAGTGGCCAGATTATTATGATCTCTGAACGCATAATAATCTGGCCACTCAGTGTGTGTGTGTGTGTGTGTGTGTATGTATGTGTGTGTATATAAATATATGTGTGTGTGTGTGTGTATATGTATATATATGTGTATATATATACATATACACACACACATATATATATATATACATATACACACACACACATATATATATACACACACACACACATACATACATATATTAGAGGCCTGGTGCATGAATTCGTGCATGGGTGGGGTCTGGCCAGCCTGGCCAGGAGGAGGGGACATGGGCGGTTGGCCAGCCTCCCTGCTGGTTGAACTCCTGGTCGAGGGGACAATTTGCATGTTAGCCTTTTATTATATAGGATATACACTGAGTGTCCAGGTTATTTTGCGTTCAGAGATCATAATAATCTGGCCACTCAGTGTATAAAAGCACATGTTCAATATTGTGAACTGATGGCCATTGGCATCAGTTCATCACCAACAGAAATCCCCAGTTTGGGGATGCAGTGAGGAAGGAAACTTTATTCAGTGTAAACAGCTCAGTTGTGATACAGCACTGCTGTGAACAGCTCCACAGTGTGTTACAGTTCAATGATGAAGCAGCATGGCTGGCTGTGAAGCTGCACAGCTGTGAGAGGGCCCTGGGGTCAGGCCCCTCACCAGCTAGACAGCTCTAAGCTCTTTTCTAGTGAGACATCCTCAGTGTTTCGGCTCCAGCTGGGAAACATAGCCTTCAGTCATGGATGGAAAGGGAAAGTGTGCTCCCTGAGCCAGAGGCCACCGACTTACATACACAGAAGTCCCCACCCCTGGTCCCTGATTGGTCCATCCTCATGAAAATGATGACTCCAAATCCTCACAGTTTGATTGGTCTAAAAGACACTGTCCTGATTGGCCAGAATGGAGCTATCTGATGGGTGGATGAAGATGTTGATAGGAATACAGCTTTGAAGCTCTGATTGGTCAGGGGGAGCCTCAGTCCTATTGTTTGAAATAGGATCCCAGGAGCTTCTCTATGAAGGCTGGACTGGCGCTGGTGGCAGAAACGCAAGGCAGGCAGGCAGTTCAGTGCAGGAGTCAGGCAGCTTAGGACAGGCCTCTCCCTGAAGTGAGGGTGGGTTAGAGGCCCCTGTGTGGAAATTACTGCTAGGCTCTGTTTTTTAAGTCTGAGTCCAGTTAGCTGCCAGGAGTCCTTCTTAGTAGGTATCTTCTTTTTCAGGGTCCACTGTATGTATGACTTTCTGATTTTAGCTGCTGTGAGGCTTTTCAAATAAAAACTATGATTTTATTGTTAAAACCAAGGAAACAGTTTTCTCTCTCTTTCCTAGGTGGTCAGTGTAAACTAATTCACCATGTTCATAGCTAATATATACTCAGCAGCACCGTGTGAATGAATTCAAACAAATTATCTTATTCACGGGGTGATTTGGTAAGAGATGATCAATGATCTGCTATTGGGCAATAAGCAATTCCTTGGCAGCTGTGAACTCAAGGTCTTGGGGAAAGCCTGGAGTAAATAAAAGACAGATTTCTATTCAAAACAATTGGCCAAAGAACAGTGTTTTTAAAAAAGTGCAAAGTGATAGCGTTTTAAGTTAATTGCTCACGTAATAGATAGAAGAATTAAATATGGACATTAGATTTGCAGTGAGGCAGAGTGCTGCATTTACGTGGATTAGGCCTAGATATTGGAGGCTCATAAATTGGTTTAGATATGCTGAGGTGACTTGATTGAACCCTTGGAAAAAAGAACACTCATTCAGAAACTGATCTTTTATTCTTTGTTAGGTTCATGTTTCGTGCTTATAATTGCAGTAACTCAAGAAAACCGCATTTCAGTCTAATGTGCCAATAACATGAAAGAGGTGGGAGGAGGAGGTACGCAGGGAAAAAAGCTCCTACGGTTTCGAGAGTGTGGGTGAAAAAAAATTCACAAATAATTATGGTACACGAACTTTCTGCCTTAGCACGCCCTGGGGGACGAGTTCTGAAGGCGCAGCACTGACTGGATGCATCTTCAATCATGGGGAAGTAGGAATTCCATTCTTTTTCTAAACCAGACAGTGGTTGTCTGTTTCCGGGGAACAGTTGGTTGATTACATTTCTTCAGGGCTTCATTTCCCAGCGCGTACTTCCTGTAGGTATTTGGATTCCAGCTTTAGGGATTGTCTTAAGTGAGTGAGAGAGTCAGAGAATGTAGAGTGAGGGATCTGAGGTGGATTAATCTGTTTCAGTAGTTTTTATGACGTCGCAATCCGAAGTAGATTTCCTTACCACACCTTGGGTGCTTAGAAATGGGCTCATCTACAAATACACAAGCAACACGTTCATATGTTATAGTGTGACCTACTGAGTAGAATAGAGAATTCAGTGTCTGCCAGTGTTTTCTTTACAGTAGAGAGAATAATGCTTCTTACTCTCCTTGAAGGAAATAAAATAGTCTGTTGTAGAAGTTAACAAAAAAAAAAACAACCTCCACTTTTTTTTTACAGTAACCAAATATATGCTTTATGGAAAGCTCAGTTCTGTTTTAATTGCAGACTCCCATATATAGAAAGCATTTTACGGGTCGAAAATTACTGGCTAAATGCTTCAGAAGGTTAAAGAAAGGAGCCTCTGAGATGTATTAAAAGGAGAAGTTAGCTGGAGTAAATAATATGTTGAATGCATAATCCCTACCTACGGGATAACTAAAAGCACTAAAGCAGTCGCAGGCCACTGTTTGCTGGTAAGATCTGCTGCGATTTTAAGAAAACCTTAATGAAGGTTTTTCATTTCAAGGTGGAATTTTTAGGCCTCCGTATATTCTCTGTTCTTCCTAAAAACGAAGGAAGTTTGCTTTCCCATTAACTTTCTCTCTCACTGTAGTCACTGGATGATGGTATGTGAGAGTTCTCTGATTGCACTCTCATATGCCGTCAGCTCTTTGAAATTGTGTTTAGGACACAGAAATGCTTCATTACAGCTTATTCATTCATGAAATGGGAAGCTTATTCTTTCTCTCCCTGGGAGGAGAGGTGCCTGTGAGCGCCCTCTTTGCCTTTTAGGAATGCTTTGTTTGATCTCAGGGGAATGCCCTTCCTGTAATGAAAGAAAGGTGAGGAGAATCAGAGTCAGGCCAGATAAGACAGGAATGTGCTCCTTGCTTGCTTGCTTCTCTATCATTTTGGCTTTGAGATGGCGGCTATATATATCCTTTACCTTTTTTTGCCTAAGCGGGTGGCAAAGTCAGATACAGTGTTCCACGCGCAGATGCGACTGGCCTGCCGAGTTCCTGAAATTCATGACTTGATTTGGGACATAAAAGAAGTTGCCAAAAATAATAAAGAGATGATGGCATTTTCAGTTGGTTGAAATGGAGCTCAGAATAGCAAGGGAGAACTACCCCTCCTTTGTTTAATAGGTTACCCTACCCAAAGGTTACCCTTGCAGTTTAGATTTGTTTCGTTTTGTTACCCTCTTCAGATTATTTGTCTGAAAATGTTTGTCTGCCCTCATTAATACTGACTGGTGGGTTAAAGGGACCTGTGATTTTTTTCTTTTCCTGTTACCCCCACAAAGTTAATGATTAACATGTGGCCATTCAGTTGTGAAAGGAATGTTGATTGCTTTGGAAAAATACATGGTAATTATTTAAAGTTTCCTGAAGAAGTTTGCTAGTTATTTCGTTCTGTTGAAAGCGGGCCAAGCGCCAGGTCCACTTGGTGCTGCGGGAATGTTCAGGTGTGGGAGGAAGCCCAGCCAACAGTAGCTGGTGCGTCTTGTACCAGAGCCAAAAGGAAATTTACAAAAGCACTTTCTTCCTCTCACAGCCACAGGCCTGGCCTTTCCAAGCAATCATTTCAGTGTCCGGCACAGCAGCACCAAGGAGGGTTGTGCCGCTGAACCTCAATCTGGGATGGGATGTACTGGAGCTAAAGGAGAGCGCTAGTCTAGATCACAGGCTTAGATAAAAAAAAATCGTGTAATTAAAAAAATCTTGGAAACAATTTTTTAAAAATATATTTTTTATTGATTTCAGAGAGGAAGGGAGAGGGACAGAAAGATAGACACATCAATGATGAGAATCATTAATTGGCTGCTTCCTGCACGCCTGGGGATCAAGCCAACACTCTATCCATTGAGCCAAACCATCTAGGGCAAAAAAAAAAAAGAATTTTTTTTAAAAGAAGATAACAGTTTATTGTTATTGAATACACATTATTCATAATGACCTAATGGAGTGGGGTAGTTAAGAAAAATTTCTGATGTACTTAATCCATTCTTAAATACAAGAAACATGACAAGTTCCAGCTTATACCTATAGTTCTATCTGAGCTATTCATTTGCATAGTCAATTCTTTGCATAAGTGAATTACATAATGCCTTTAACGCAGGGGTCCTCAAACTATGGCCCGCGAGCCACATGCGGCCCGCCGAGGACATTTATCTGCCCGCTGGGTGCCGCTGCCTGTCCTGCTTAGCAGCCGACTCGTCCCGGGCCCGCAGTGCGCATAGGAATTTGTTCATAGTTTTTTTTTTTAAACTATAGTCCGGTCCTCCAGTGGTCTGAGGGACAGTAAACTGGCCCCCTGTTTAAAAAGTTTGAGGACCCCTGCAATGTGTAGGCCCAGTGGAATGAATGATATAGTAATCTCACCAAGCCATAACTCTTGAAAACAACTGGAAAATTCAGTTTCATTAAATTTTATGTGGAATATCTTGTCATTTTTGTTTTTAATTTTCTGTGAACATTTTGTGGGTCACTGTGGGAATTTTATTGGTTTTCAAAGGGATCTCTTATTCCTAAAAGGACTTAATCACTCCAGAAGATGAGAGAGTGAAGAGCCAAACAGTGAGCCGTGATGACCCTGGGGTCAGTGTGTGACCTCATGGAGAAGAACCAGTTTAGTGGACTGTCCTAGGCTCTAGGACAGAGGTGGGCAAACTTTTTGACTCGAGGGCCACAATGGGTTCTTAAACTGGACCGGAGGGCCGGAACAAAAGCATGGATGGAGTGTTTGTGTGAATTAATATAAATTCAAAGTAAAGGAGCAGAGGGGAGAGCAAGAGAACCAGATAGAACAGCCGGATCTGGCCCGCGGGCCGTAATTTGCCCACGGCTGCGAGGAAGTGATGGGCAAGGGAGATTGGGGGGCGGGGATGAGGGGGTAGAGTGTGTATGTGGTACCGAGTCTATGCATCAGTGACTCAAATATTGCTTGGGTCCCCAAAGCAGGAGGACTTTGAAAGTGAAGCTCTGGGAGAATTTCACAGCGGCAAGATTTGAGAGGATTAAAACAAAAAAAGGCCTCGGTGAAGAGTTCATTCATTCGCTTATGACTGTTTACTGCAGGCCTGCTACCTGCCAGAACCTGCTCTGGGTGCTGAGCATCCCGCAGTGTCTGAGATCCACATACTGTGTGGTCCGTGTGGCGCTTGTCTCTGGGAGAGGAGTCAGCTAATACACACGTACAGAAGAAGATAAACACGTACTGCTCTTGGCTTAGACGCGCTGCAGAGAAAACACACGGGGCGAGGGGACCGTGGTGGTTTGCAGGGTGGGGATGGCCTTCTCTGCACTGAGTGGTCAGAGGAGAACTTCTGAGGAGGACGTGTGTGCTGGGACTTGAATGACAAGAAGGGAGAGCCAGCCATGTGAGGACAATCTTTGATCAGAGGGAGTAGTGGCCCCCAAATACAAACAAGCTCCTAATGGTGGGAGTCTGAGGCGAGGTGGGTGAGAAGGCAGGGCCAGGTCCTGTGGCGGCTTTGGGTCTATGACGAGGTGAGCAGTGGGGATGCAGGACAATCTCAGGGGAGGGACTTACCTGCCCTCGCGCTTTTAGGATAGATGCTCCTTTTTTCCTACGACTGTCAGGTCCCGGAAGCTCTGTTTTGAATTTTGTCCCAGTTCAGGCTTTGCGCCTGGTTCCTTGGGGACCTCTGTGCTAGCTGGTAATCATTAGTGACAAGGAGGGAAGCAGCAAAGTGTTCTTCTAGTCATCTGACTGCTCTGTTCATTTTTGATGCTTTTCCCAAACCAATTTTCTTCCCAGGTCATAGGCTTTCTTTTGGATATAAACCCATGAAATCATATTGCTGTTTTAACTACTTTAAACAAAAATCAGTAAAAGCAAGTTGCTTTTTCTCAGAAGTTATTTATTGTGTATATTGGATTTTTCCCTAATTCAATTCTTTAGTTTTTTAATGTGACAGTAATTTGAGACCCACCAATGTATTCTTTTTAAAAATTTTTATTTCAGAGAGCAAGGGAGAGGGAGAGAGAGATGGAAACACCAATGTTGAGAGAGAATCATTGATCGGCTGCCTCTTGCATGCCCCCTCCTGTGGACCGAGCTCGAAATCTGGGCATGTGCCCTTGACCAGAATCGAACCTAGGACCCTTCCGTCCAGAGGCGACGCTCTATCCACTGAACCAAACCAGCCAGGGGACCGATGTATTCTTTATATAGCCTTTTATTATCTCAAGTTAAGAATTATGTCTCCATAGTCTCTAAACTGATGAATTAGCAAGAATCCTTCTCCGGGAGCCTCAATTCAGTGTTTCAAAGTAGGTACTCCCTGAAAAGTTTCCTGATTGCTTAAAATAGTGCAGATTATGTAATTCCTATGTATGCATCACAGGCCCACTGGGGAATCTTGGCTGGGATTGTTCTGTTTGTGAGTGTATGCAGGATTTCATAGATTTGTTCAGTCTTTTTTTTTTTTTTTTTTTTTTAATATATTTTATTGATTTCTTACAGAAAGGAAGGGAGAGGGATAGAGAGTTAGAAACATCGATGAGAGAGAAACATCGATCAGCCGCCTCCTGCACACCCCCTACTGGGGATGTGCCCGCAACCCAGGTACATGCCCTTGACCGGAATCGAACCCGGGACCCTTCAGTCCGCAGGCTGACGCTCTATCCACTGAGCCAAACCGGTTTCGGCAGATTTGTTCAGTCTTGATTGTTCTCTCTAGTTTTAGAATCCACTGATAAATGTAGGTGTGCACTGTCTTTTGTGATTTTTAAAATAAAATATTTATTTATTTATTTATTTTTAGGAAGGGAGAAAGAGAGAAACAGATAGAAACATCAATGAGAGAGACACATCAGTCTGCAGCTTCCTACACGCCTCCTCCTGGGGATCATGCCTGGGTCGAAGCTCCTCCACTGAGCCACACCAGCCAGGCTGCCTTTTGTGATTTTTAAAAATATATCAAGTTGCCGAAACCGGTTTGGCTTGGTGGATAGAGCGTCGGCCTGCGGACTGAAGGGTCCCGGGTTCGATTCCGGTCAAGGGCATGTACCTTGGTTGCGGGCACATCCCCAGTGGGGGGTGTGCAGGAGGCAGCTGATCGATGTTTCTCTCTCATCGATGTTTCTAGCTCTCTGTCCCTCTCCCTTCCTCTCTGTGAAATAGCAATAAAATATATTTAAAAAAATATATATCAAGTTAGTAATCTTCAGCTGCAGTTAAGTCTGTCACTCATACCTTTCTTCATTAAAAAAAAAAAAAGAAATGTGAATTTAGAAAGGTAAATTAAGAGATGATATGTATTTACAAATTGATGTTTTGCCTTAACAAGGAATCCTAGTAAGGTTTCAATAATCAGATCTTGCAATGCTTTTAGGTCCTTATTTATAGGTGTTGGATTTATTTATTTATTTATTTATTTTTTAATTTAATTTTATTTTTTTTAATTGTTTGAAGTATTACAAATAGTAGTATATATGTCTCCTTTTTTTCCCCCCATTGACCTCCCCCCGGCCTCCCCTACCCCCCAGTACATGCCTTTACCTGCCCCCCCCCCCCACCCCCAGTGTCTTGTATCCATTGGTTATGCTTATATGCATGCGTACAAGTCCTTCGGTTGATCTCTTACAGCGCCCCCACCCCCAACCTCCCCTGCCTTCCCGCTGTAGTTTGACAGTCTGTTCAATGCTTCTTTGCCTCTGTATCTATTTTTTCCCATTTCTGTCGTTTAAAAAATCTTGCCTCTGCAGACTAGAAATAAACATAAAATAACAAAAAATGTTTGAGTCCCAATTTCAGTGTTCAACAGTTCTGAGTCCCCGTTTCAATGTCAAACAGTTCCTTATGTGTACATGTCAGCAATGATATCTGGATGGTGGGCACATGGTGGCAATGCAGGTCCGACCCTCTCTGGTTTGGTCCTAGGCAACCTGTTGCGTCGCACAGCTGCTGACTGCGAGCGTGGCAAGGCGTCGTCAGCGCCTTCCATCTCTGGACAGGTGTCAGATTTAATTTGGAGTGTTTGTTAATATGAAACATGGTATACCTGGAGTTTCTCCTGAGTTATTAGAGTCAGTGAATCAACTCATAACCAGGTTAGCTTCACCTAACTTAAGTTTCTGAGTTCTTATGGTATCTGGTTTGGCAGCAAATTCAATATTGAAAGTAATTGAATATTGTCTCTAAATTATACCTTTTCAATTTATAAACTAATATGGATTTTTAAAATTTAAAAACTGCTTTGTGGTTGAAATATAATTTAATAGAAAAACCAGTTTGTTTTTTTCACTTGATCAAAAGTTAAAGAAAAATGCCACCTGGGAGTGGATGGGAAAGGGATTTATACAGGTTCATTACTCCTGGAGCCAAGAAGTAAATGGGATTTTACTTCCTTTAACTGAGATTCAATTCGTGTTCAACACACCTTCCTTTTTGCATAGCTGGGCTGCATGTGGGTCTTAGGCTTTATTTTAAGAAAAGTGAATACTCCTTGCAGCGTTCTGGATTTAGAATCTGTTTCACTGAAGCCTCAACAGCCTTAGAGAAGGGGCAACCTGCCCTTCCACTGGCCTCGTGCATTCTAGAACTCCCAGACGGCTGTCTCTTGGAAAAAGCCGTGTTTATACAATGGCCAGTGTAATACTTGGCTGTAGCAGGAGGCATCTCATTCCATTCCTTCTTTAGCAAGGGAGCGCTTGAAGGAGTTTGGCATGAGGCTTAGTCACTTCAGCTGACATTTTAATAATTGAATAGTGCCTTGTCTTCATGCTAGGACATACTTCGCAATACTGATGTCTATGGCGGTTGTTACCCAGCTTATGGAGACCTGGAGTCACTTCTTAACCTTTAAATGCTTTCATATTTCTGGAATTTCTCAAGTTCTGTTAATACACTTTGGATTAATCCTTGATACAGGTGGGTTTTAAAAACATTTTTATGCAATGCGTATGTATTTCTTGTAGAAAAACTAGAAAATATTGACACAAAGAAGAAAACATTCATTCCTGTAACCCACCATTTTTAGTGTCTATACACACCTTCTCCCGATCTTTTCTCACAAAATGCAATTATAATTTATTTTAAAAAACGATATAATTACATGTTGCATCATAAAACTCAGGCCCGGACTTTACCACCTTAGAAGGGTTTGTTTGACCTTTGTGTAAGAGAGATAAAATAAAGGGAAGTCATTATTAAAGTGATTGGTTGTTCAAGTGTAATGCTGCCCTTTGAAACTCGTATGGTTTCTCTTCCTTCTCCCCCTGCCGCTCCAGGGGATAAATTACCCTTTACTTAACTCTCTTTTCCTGACTTACCCTTCTTGGATTCTTTAGCACCTTGTGCCATGTTGGCAGGAAGATAGTAGGAATCCTGTGCCTGTTGAATGAGTTAAACAGGTTCCAGATGAATTTCTAGCAAGATCCAGGCCTCTGCCACAGCACTAGATCCTTTTTGATGAAGGAGGACAGTATAGGGTTCCGCTTTTTAAAAGTCTGTTACTTAAGTATTGGGGACTAGATTAAAAAGGCCCCAGATTTCTTTTCTTAAGAGGGGTATTTCCTAAGACGTTCGTTTTTATCTGGCACAGAACTTGGACAACTGGCTTGTGATTTAGGTCTCTGGCCCTACCACCCACCCACCCTCAGTATTTTAAAGTTAATAACAGTGACTGCAGTCACCGCTCAATTATGAGGGTCTCGCCATGATTCCGGTATTATGCCATGCTATAGACGACCTGTGTTTCATTTCACATAAATTTAGTCTGCATTTTTACATTGACAAGATGGTGTGATAAATGCAGCAACCTCCTGAATATAAAACAGAGTTCGTTTCTGTTTTTCTGTCTACCTTTTTTCCTTTTTTATTCCAAATGGACTGGGTCACCTGGATTCTTGAACTCTGTTCAGGGATCTGTTTGGCCAGAAGTTAGTTGGGTTTATACTTTGTTTTGTCTTTCCTCCCGCCATGGGCCAGTGGTGGTAAACTTTTGTTGAAGTGTTTTATTTTTTCCCCATTAACAGTGATGGGTTTATTTATGGGCTTACAAGGAAAGAACCGGGGCTTGAGAGTCAGACCTGGAGTCACTTCTTAACCTTTAAATGCTTTCATATTTATGGCTGTTGTGATACACTCTGCCAGCCCAGCCCATGGGAATGGGAAAAGCAGAGCCCCCTGGTGGTTATGAGTGTGACCGAGGTGCTAGTCAGCCAGGTTTTGCATCTCACTTCTCTATAACTAGTTGAGTAACAAGGCAACTTACTTAACTTTTGAGTCTTAAACGAGTTACTAAATATAAAACATTGAGGTGGCCAATTGGTCAGGGAATGCAGTAATGGATTTGCTGATTAATTTATTACTGTTATAATGATGAGTAACTGAGTTAAACCAGTGACTTTTCAGCTGTAGACCTCTACATTCACATATGGGAAACAGGGCAAGACCACCGAGTTTACAGACTATTGTGAGGGTTAAACAGTATGGCATATCTGCAACATGTGCTGAGTGTGTGTCCAGTAAATCCAAGGCAGGAAGAGTAATGAACACTGGTTTCTAAAATATTAAACAAACTACTAGGGACATTGCCACTGGCATCTGAAGTGTTTCCTTTGAATTTTAATGTCGCCAAAGGCCATCTTATGTATGTAGTTTTGTCCGATTAATATGTGTTCCAATGATACTTGTGATACCCAAGGATGATCCTCTTTAGGAGAACTTATCCACGAAGGCCCTCATTAACAATATTAATTATTCTAACATGGAAATCAGAACTTGGAATCACTTCTCGACCAAGCATGCACACGTGGTTTAGCAGAGCTTGCTGTGGGAATGACTTTTTGCAAAGCTAAAGAAATCCCTGGACTTGAAACCTGATGCTTAAAATCTGATTATGAACTTAATTAATGTTAAGTTCTAGTAAGTTTGTAAGTAAAAGAGCCTCCTCAGCTAATTTTAAAGTTATTGCAACAATTTTAATGGAAAGAGCCGATAGACCTACATTTTAATTAAAATGATTTAAATAGTCAATCTGAATAATGAATAAAAAGATTGACAGTTGCTATTACAAACAGACTTTCCTTTTAATGATTAACTTATGACCTAATTCTGGGCATTACAATGATAGAATTTCCTAGACCCAAAACTTTGTAAGTCTTTTCACATATAAATACTTTTGGAAGAGTAAATTGTTGAAGTTGTCAGAATATACATTTAAACATCTACTCAGATTACACAAAATAAATACAAACTTGAAATGGAACTATGTCTGAGATACAAAGGGAAAATAAAACACGAAGGTTATACTAACAACGCTTCTGGGGGACTTGATGGTACGTTTTATTCGACTTTTTGTTATATCCATTTTAAATATGGCTTAAAACTTATTGTTATAGAAATCCACAGCTTAAAAACATTAGTTTATTAGGTTGATTTTCTTTATTGCCCCTTCATCACCTTATTCATTCTAGACATTTTTTTTTTTTACTCTGTGTGTGTTTGAGTAGCTTTTAAATTTTGAAATGGAACTAAACAGAACCATGGCCATACTTTACACACTTTTATAAAGATTTACATTTTTCGCTCAATTTGTGTATCACTGACATTCTTCCATGTAATGAATGTACACGTCTTATTTTAAAGCTGTATCTTCGCTACCATTATACATTAAGCTGGTCCTCCTTTTCTGTAGACACCATGGAATGCTGAATGTCCTAATGGCACAGAGCAACAAGGTTTCTACAGCATCACTTTGCCCAGATCCCCAAATGTCGGGGAAACAACAAAACCAGTTTTTCCCATCTGGTGACTCCACTTTGCATTCCATGGAAGCCAGGACTTTTTCTCCGGAAACTGCAGCTTGCGTGCAGTTGCTGTCCTGTTTCTCACCAAGGAGAAGACACAGCCAGAGACTCCAGGTGTTGGCAGGATGTCTGGATGGAGCCAGTCTCCGTGGGTTGAATCCCAGTCCCCCTACTAACGAACCGTGCGACTTTGGGCAAGTTGTCCAACTGCTCTCTCAGTTGTAAACCAGGATGATCGTAGCACTTCTTAGGGCTGCTGTAAAGATTCAGTGAGTTAACGTGTGAGAGGTGCTCAGAAGAGTGGCTGGCACACCGGCAGCTCCATGTGTGTATTTGCTCTTTGGTAATGTCATCCTCGCCATCATCATTTCCCTGAGCTTGCTCTGTTCCCCATCTCAGAAGTTTCCCACAGATGGACATCAGGGCAGGTCCTCGGTTTTGAAAGGTTGGCTCTTGGTAGTAATCAGTGCCATGTCTCTGGTGACACTGGAGAGAGAATTTTACAACCCAGTTCATCGGTTTTTAGCAGCGAGAGGGCAGAGAGGCGTCTGTTGAACGGTACGGTATCGGACTAGTCTGCCGAGGGGTTGCTTGGCCCCTGAGGGTTGCTTCTGAGTTGGCTTTATTTCACGTATTTGGATCTATTTTAAAATTATTAAAAGCATAGGACATTTACCTTACATTTGTGGTCTCAAGCACTTAAACAATTAATTATTTATACCTCAGGCATAAAAAAAAATAATTGTATCTTTCTATTTTTGGAAGTGCTAGGATTTTTTTTGCAGAGAATTTTTCTCTGCAACATAAACTGTTAAACATGACTGTATTTTCCATATGTTTTTATGATTACCACCCAGTAAAGGAAATAATAATGTCTTGTATAATTGAGGTGAAAGGCAGTATAAAGTTTTAATTTGAGTACTGAAAGTCTTTCTCTGTCATATTCTCAGTGGACTGGATAGCCATTTTAGAAACTGAAAGGCCTTCAACTTAACACAGACTCTTACCTCACTTGTTCTTCGTTGGTCGGCAGTAGTAACACAATTTTGCCAACTAATGGCAGAAACAGGCAGGAGCATTGAATATACATGTTATACATTTATATTATGTTTTACTATACTTACGTTTCCTAAGGAATTAAAGGGTGAGCATGTCTCATACTTGTGTTTTGATGTACATCCTTTTTCCACACATGCTTAATAAGCAACACTCTGTGGACCAGCCCCTGAACTAGACAGACAACAAACCCATGCCCTCATAGGGCTTGCATTTCAGCAGGAAGCTTAGAGTCTACATTTTAAATTTAATTTCAAGGAAGAAAGAATGTCTTAAGGTAGATTAATATTGAATATAACAGTTGTGGTACTTCTGATTTTTTTTCTGTAATCATCAGGAAAAAATTGAGTAACTATTTATGGATTAATTGCAAAAACCTCGGTATTACATCTCTAGTATGTAGAAGATATCTTTGTTCTTTTTCTTCTTTTTGTTTTTGTTTTTTTGTTAATCCTCACCAGAGGACATTTTTCCCATTGATTTTTAGACAGAGTGGAAGAGAGGGGTCTGGTGGGGAGAGATAAGGGGTGGGGAATGAGAATGAGAGAGAGAAACATTGACGTGAGAGAGACACATCGATTGATTGCCTCCTGCATGTACCCTGACCAGGGCTGAGGATTAAACCTGGAACCCAGGTACTGCAACTCAGGTACATATATCCTGGACTGAGAATCGAACTTGAGACCCTT